>NC_052613.1:52726096-52986297 GCF_016545825.1 Eucalyptus grandis | reverse complement strand
AATTTATACACTAATGCATTCAATGAACCTCGGGAAAACTTGACGTGGAGATGATTTGAAATGAGATATTGTCAACATTTAGCATTTTTTTAGCATGAAATTGTTGGTATTCTCAATTAGAGATGAAAGAAAAATATTTCTTTAGCAACCTGGGGATGAGAAGAGCCTGGTCCCCATGGCATTGTAACAGGAGAATCCAAGCAGCCCGCCGTACTGCAATGCAACTAGACAGGCGGTGGTAGTCTTCTCAAGGAGAAGTCCCCTTCTCCTCCTCACCTACGATGACAGATCAGAACCCGCCGAGGAGGGGAAGCCCCCAGTTCTTTCGCCTAACTTTCACCGTTTTTTAAAGCGTGAAACATCGCAAATTTTTTATTATTTTTTCTCTTTGAAATAGAAGAAGAAGATCGTAGTAAAAGATAAAACTATAAATAAGTTGCCCCATCCAAAAACCCCCAACCTAAGGTTGAAGATAAGTGAAGAAAGATTGTAGTTGAGCCGAGCTTTAAGCCCGTTAAAAATCCACATATTATTTGACTTTATTACTCCAATCCATATGAACCCATTTAACAAAATTTAACTAATCCACGTATGACCCAATTATATATGAGTTAATAAATAAAATTTTAACTCATTTTGACACCTCTAATATCCATATATCAATAAGAAAATGTTTATTTCACGTTGTAAACAACTTATAAAACATGTAAGCATCGATATACCAAGTTAATATTTTAAGCAATTTTTCATCATGATGAGTGACTTATCATATTGAAAAACTTTATTTTTTCATGTGATCGCAAGCCTCCATGAAGAAAATCGTATTTCAACGTAATAAATTTTACCTCAAATAAGGGTATGAAATGGCCAACTTAGTCTCAAATAATGGCCCACACTGGCCAAGCAAATTTTCGTTGGTTGGTTTGCACGTGCAAATCACATGCTTACTCCAATAATTAGAACATGGCAATTTTGTTACCTTTGAGTTATTTATTAATCCAGAATTATACATACATCACTCGCTATAAGGATTATTCAGCAGATGGTGGATTGTGATTCCTCTTTCAAATTCAAACCGTGTAGCCGTCTTGAAGAACTAGCTTAAATTTGTTGCATTGGGTTAAAGCAAAAATTTTACACAAAATTACCGCTGCTCTAAGCGTTGGAATTAGCACGTCAGTCATATGTTGGCTAGCAAAGATTTGGTTAGTCAACAAGCTCAAGGTCTTATCAAATACTAAATTAGCCACTTCAAACTTTTATTAGAGTAAAATCAATTTTGAACAAATTTTTTTAATTAAACATTTCAATAACTATTCAAAAAATTTCCCATAAAAAGTGATACATTTTCTCATCAAGTCCTCGAGATGTCGGGTTGAAGATCTTGAGCTTATGATTCCTAAGTTTTCACAAGTTTTTCTTTCCTCCTCTTTTGGTAATATTTGAAAGTGGAGCAACACCGTCTTGTTTATTTATTTTCGGGCAGATTTGTTAGAATTCGGTTCCCCTTCCGCTCGGAGGGGATAAAGTGGGCCAGAATTTGCACGTCGATTAGCCCAAAACCTAGGACCAATAAATGTCAATCAACACGATAGGGAAACCCACGTCCCTTCGACTTTATCTCAAGCAATCATTTGACTATGATATTCATTGCACTTTCCCCGTTATCTCAATTAATAAATAAATGTTTGCATGCTGCTGTATAATGTAATGGGATAATGAAAAAAATAATCTATAAACTTTAATTCGCTATGCAATGTGATCCCTAAATTTTTAATCTGTTAAATATGGTCTTGAACTATATTCCAACGTGTAATGTTGTTCATAAACTTTTAATTTACTCGATATGTTCTCTAAATTTTTAATTTATGTTCAATTTAGTCCTTATGACAACATTATTTTCGTACTATTAAAGAATTAAATCGAACATGTATCAAATCTCAAGGGTTACATTGAACAAATTTAAAGTTTGGGGACAACATTGTGCATTTGACTTAAGTTCAATGATTACATTAAACAAATTTAAAGATCATGAACCATATTGCACATTTATACAACGTTCCAAAACCATTTGTGTTATATTCCCTAATGTAATAGCTAGCTTGATTAAAACACAGTTATATACAAATCAATTGATTCACGTATGTCAGATTAGGCAAGACTCAATCTACAGATGGTGGGTGTAATTTTCAAATTTGCCATGGAATTTGTTATACTAGATATGTAGTACACGATACTATAAGCATAGATAGAGGATTCTTACTTTTGAGGATAGGAAATTTTCTAATCCGATTTTGACCTTCATGAATTAATGCTGTATATAAGGGGTAGGTATATGTATCTACTTCAGCCGAAGCACGCCCTAACAAAGATCAAAATTGAAACAAACAAAATCTCC
Source organism: Eucalyptus grandis (assembly GCF_016545825.1). NCBI lineage: Eukaryota > Viridiplantae > Streptophyta > Magnoliopsida > Myrtales > Myrtaceae > Eucalyptus > Eucalyptus grandis. The sequence continues at coordinate 52,983,899 of NC_052613.1, read as the reverse complement.
TTCTATAATGGCCATTACCTCATAAAAGCATTTTACAAACTATCTTGTTACAACAACCTCCCATAAATTTCAAAAGTTACTAAAAAACTCCTCTATATTAACATCGACTATCTCGTGTTCATTATCATAATTAAAAATATAAAAAATACAAAATGCATTTTGCTAGCCTAATCAAAATTTTCACATTCCTATTCTTATTTCCCTCAGATCTCACTATGTGCTATTCTTGTAATCACACACCACGAGTTCAGACGACATAATTCTGTTTTTCAAGTTACGCCGAAACCCTAATTTCTCCTCCCAAATTTTCAAATTGAATGTTGTATGACTCGTCAATCTCCAAACATAATTTTACTCGAACAGAAAAAGAACACGACAGAGAGCAAATGCGGGAGGACGACACGTGGCAGTGCCGGCCGCACGCCCGCTCCCAACAGATCTCCATCTTATATTCGCAGAAACCGCGGCGGACCCCACCGTCGCGTGCTCTTTTGTTCGAACTCGCCAACTCCCTTTCGCTAACGCTCCAGCGATCGCCATCGATACTCCACTCAAGTACGCAAGCTCAATCCGCGACGCTTTCGCACGCCCGAGCCGGAAGCCGCCCGCGCCGCCGATCGCGCCTCTCCGGGAAGCGAGAGAGAACCTGCTCCGAAGAGCTCGAGGAGGCGACGCCGGAAGAGAGAGAGAGAGAGAGAGAAGAACATGGCGTTGACGTTTTGGAGTTCCCGAGACGCTCCGGGATTCAAGCTGCTGTTCTACCTGACGGTCATGTACGGCCTCATGTCGATCCTGGTGCACCGTAGGATCTACATGAAGTTCGTCGACCCGCTCGGCGCCGACGCGCCTCCCGATCGGTTCTCCGAGGCTCGAGCCGTCGAGCACGTCCGCGTGCTGGCGCAGGACATCGGCAGTCGTCAGGTGGGTCGGCCACTCGTGTTTCCATGATCTTCTCTCGGCGCGGCTGTTTCATTTTGAGTTTGAAAGCGTTTCTCGTGCCGATGATACCTGGAACTAGTAATTTTCTGCTGAGTTGATTAGATTTCCGGTGGGTGAAATGGAGCACGACTAACGGAGGAGTTGGCGTTGGGTTATTCGGACAAAAAAATGTCCACCGTTCGGAAGTTCATTCTCCGTAGAGTACGAGGAAGCAGAAGTTGCTGTGGAATAACGCAATCCTTGTATTTTCGGTTTGGGCTTAGCCTAATGCACTGTTTGAATCTGGTGCTGATAGGAAGGGAGCCCTGGATTACGAGAAGCTGCTCGATATATCAAATCGCAGCTGGAGACGTTTAAGGAGCGAGCCGGGCCTAAGTTGAGGTAACGTGTGCCATCTATATATTGAAATCCGATTGACTTTGCAATTTCTTGTCCGGAGTTCCTCTTTTTGGTCCTTTCTTTGCAGGAGGTACTGGATTTGCTATTTATAATCTTAGAAGTTGTTAAATTATAGAAACTTGCTGATTCCGCTAATGTATTCTGAGAAACTTTTACACAGAGTCGAGGTTGAGGAGTCAACTGTTGCCGGATCATTCAACATGATGTTTTTGGGCCACAGCATTTCGTTTGGGTACAGAAACCACACAAATGTCGTTGCCAGGTAACTTTCCCGTGACAGTGTCTGAAGTGTGACTGTGAGATTGTGGCTTATCCCTCTCCCCTTCCAAATTTCAAGATTAAATCACCAAATATATCGATGCGTCGGGCTCCTTACCATGAAGTCTCCTCCATTTATAAATTATGTGACTGAAAGGCCATGCGAAAAATAAAAACTCGTGGTTTGCTTGTTTAGTTTTGCTTTGGAGGTTGGCTTTTGTATAGAAAATTTCATAGAAGGAGATAATTTTAATCTTTTATAGCCCTCAAAAGATATCGTGTAATTGTGTCAAGGTGACAAACTGGTTTAGGCCTTGTCTTCTCCCACAGGCCTCTTCCAATGCTAATAATGCATAGTTGATGGAGCAATGAGAGGCCATGCTTCCGATATCTGACCATGCTTGTGTATAAGGAGATATCATTTTAAGCTGAATTTTGATCTAATGGCAGGATATCATCTGTAGATTCACAGGAGACTGATCCATCCCTTCTAGTCAATGGGCATTTTGATAGTCCACTTGGTTCTCCTGGTGCTGGTGACTGTGGTTCATGTGTTGGTATGTAGAAATCTCATTGAGTTCTCATCAAGTGTCTGGATATATTTTCCTCTATCATATCGATCCAAGCAACCAGAAAGAGGGTGGCGGAATAAAAGTATAAATTTGGCCAATCCTTCTGTGTAAAGTCTTGATTTTTATTGCTCATCGTATTAGTTTTACATTTCTCTTTGAGTATCAGTACTTTAGTTGGGATCTTTGGATTGTAAACTTGGATAAACATTTTATGCATCATATAATGTCTCTTACTCTTATTGCAGCTTCAATGTTGGAGCTAGCAAGACTTATTGTGGATGCTGATTGGATGCCTCCTCGACCCATCATTTTTCTTTTTAATGGTGCAGAAGAACTTTTTATGCTTGTAAGTGGTAGTTTTTTATCTCTGTTAATGAATTCTCAACTTGGTAGTCTAATTGATTTATTCTACGTTCTTATTTTGACATTGTTGAAGTATTATTTCACATCACTTGACTTAGGGTCCTAAATGCTCTTTATATTCTTGTAGTCTCCCTCCACCTATTGGCCTAAGCTCTTGGGTTGGACTTTCTAACATGGTATCGGAGCCAATTTTATTGCTTTTGTGAATGTGTGTGGTCAAAATTCCACATGAATGTGCTTAGTCAAAATTCCACGTGCTGTTTGTAATCTGGCTTGCACGTGAGAGAGGGTGTTGAAGTATTATCCCACATCGCTTAACTTAGGGTCCTAAATGCTCTTTATATTCACGTAGTCTCCCTTTACCTATTAGCTTAAGCTTTTGGGTTGGACTTTCTAACAAACATCAAAATTTTAAGTAACACTATTTCGCTTTAAAATTTGAAATGCTTGCGAACAAAAATGAGATGTTTTTACTTGCTAAAATGACCATTAGCAAACTGTTGTTAATTAGAATTTCCTTAAAGTTTGCATGTTCTGACCATATTCAGCTAATGAAGTTATTTGCTTATCATTTCCAGGGTTCACATGGCTTCATGACGACAAATAGATGGCGTGATTCAATTGGAGCTTTTATAAACGTGGAAGCGTCTGGAACTGGAGGACCTGGTATATGAAAAGTCCAGAAGTCCCTTAATTTTTTTATTATGGAGTATCACTCAGCTGAGATGTACGCATAATACTTTTTCAGTGAAGTGATGCCAGGAGATACTCCATATCCATTTAGTCTCTTTTCAAGTGTCTTATTACCTTTTTTCCAACAGGATGACATCTATCTCCTTCTTCTCTTGCACGATTGTTCATATTCATCTACAAAGCATTAATTATATAGAGATAAAGAGAGTGGTAATGTTCTAGGGAATTTTGCTTTGATTTCAGAATCAGTAATTGCAGATTGTGATAACTCGTCAGAACAGAAATAATAAAATGGCAGTTCTCCTCATGCTCTACTGCTTTTCTGGATATTTTGCATCCTTGATGATCTTTTATTGTTCAATGCTTTCAACAGATTTGGTCTGCCAATCTGGACCCAGTTCTTGGCCTTCTCTTGTTTATGCTGAATCAGCGATATATCCCATGGCACATAGTGCTGCTCAGGTTCTTTATTTTCTTGTCCCTATAATTGGTTTACATAAGCGAATGTAATTGATGACTATCTATAAAGAGATGCATGCATTTTATCCATACGAGTAGGGTTAGATCTTCAGGTTGTGAAATTTAGAAGAAATACGTGTATCATATTTGAGAAGTTAGAAGATTATGAGGTTCTGTTACTATAATAATTAATTATAGAGTGGTACTCTCTTTCAAATGTCTTTTGGGCCAAACTTTTCTCCCTCCCTCCCTCCCTCTCTCTCTCCCTCTCTCTCCTGCAGAGGTCTAGTTGCCGGTCTAACTTGTGAATTATCTCTTTGGGTGCAGGATGTTTTTCCTTCATTTCCTGGTGACACAGATTACCGAATATTTTCTCAAGATTATGGCAACATTCCTGGCTTGGATATTATCTTTCTCCTTGGTGGTTATTTTTACCATACCTCATATGACACTGTGGACAGATTATTGTATGCCTTAAATCTGCTATTTTGGTACTGATATGTATGGTCTTAGAAATCACATAATTTTGACCTTTTTGTTTCCTCCCTCATAAATCCGAACTTTCGAAAACAGACCTGGAAGTGTCCAAGCACGTGGAGACAATTTGTTCAGCTTAGTTAAGGCCTTCACAACTTCCTCTATGTTGAGAAATGCTCATGAAAGAGAACATATTGGATCTACTGGCTCGGATGAGCGGGCTGTATTCTTTGATTACTTATCATGGATTTTGGTAAGACTTTTATTGATATGTCAATGAGTATCTCGATAGTTGATTGTACGAATAAAACCACTAGTATTTTGGATTTTCAGATATATTATCCTAGGAGGGTGGCTATGGTGCTTCATTGTGTTCCTGTTGGCATCTTCTTCATCATGCCTTTCCTTTTGCATTTACTAAGCTCTGGCTCTCGTTCTTGGTTTGCAATTGTCCGTGACTTTGTGAAAGGTAAAGAATGATAGCTGCTCATTTTTTAGGTTATGTGGTTTCATTGTCTTTGTCATGACTATTTGCTCAAGTACCTGGGCTGCAGTGAGTTTTACCATCACCTTTTGCTCTCTCCAGGGACTATGCTCCATTCTGCTGGTGTCATACTCGGTGTTCTTTTTCCTGTTGTCTTCTCTATACTGAGGTTGCTCTTCTCAAATTATGCAATGAATTGGTGAGTTCTCATCATTTGACTTCACATATCATCTCAGCAGATGGCACCTGTTAAACTTGATAGGTGTAGCCTCCTGCCTTTCCTTTTTGCTTTCTGAAGAGAGAAAGTGGGTGAGGTGTGGGTTGGTGTGGGGACACTATGGCATGTCTTCATGTTAACATAGGCAATTGCAGGCTATGCATGACGTGCTGTAGCTAAATGCAGGTTTGCTACTCCATATTTGGCTTTCATAATGTTCATCCCCAGCTCTGTTGTTGGTGTTTTGATTCCAAATATTGTTTGGGGCAACTTTCCACTCTCTCAAGAGATCTCAAATCTAAAATTATCAAAGGAGGTACAATCTACTCTGTCAAAGCTCTGTTTTTTATTAAATTAATCTGTATGCAGTTCTTTTAAAACTTGAGAATGATTACTTCCGCTGGACATGCAAAACAAGTAAATAGTAATTGAATGTATGCAACTGAGGTCGGCCTGCTTGGTTTCACTTTATAATGTCGTGATATGAAGAGTTGTCATGATAATGAAAGCAAGTTTTTTTGGACTCTGGAGTGATGCTACTAAGTACTGACTGAAATACTTATGCAGGCGCTCTTTGATGAAGCAAGGTTTTGGGGAGCATTTGGTTTCTATTCTTTAGTAACGTTGGTAAGTCATACGATTCAAAATATATGACTTCCTTTTGTTGAAAGGTGTCAATGAGTTAATTCTGAATTTGAGATATGTTCACCTAGTCTACTGGTAAACTTGCTAACTCAACTTTGGTAATTGCAGGCCTACCTTTTCGCTGGGCTGAGTGGCGGATTCGTAACTTTTATGTTGTCCACTGGAATGCTTCTTTCTTGGATATCCTTCAGCTTAGCAATTCGGTCAAGGAGTCGATATTCACTATGGTAGTGTTTGAAAAAGTGATATTATTGCATTCGTCTATAAACTATTTAATGGACAGCACTTTGAATGGTTATGGGCTATAGCTAGTTGCTAGGCATATTTGATGGTTGCCCCTTGTGAGTTATCCTCCAAGGGACTCCTGAACTTCTTCATGGAAAAGAATTACACTTGCTTGGAACTCGTGATGAGCTTTCAGTAAATTTTCAAGAAAACCTAGAAATAGTGTTTTCCATCGGCACTAGTTGCTTAGCATATTTGGTGCTTGGATGGCTGATAATTGACGGCTTTGTACAACTTTAGTGATAATTTGGAACCTCTCTGATGACCGAAGGAGTGAAAGGCAATTCAGTGATAATTTTCTCCCAAGATTTTGCACAAAAATTGAGTATTGGTGGTTAAATATGATGGTCATTCTACTGTTTCTTATAGAGAAGTTCGTGATTGTTAAATGCCATGAATAGATTGGCTGTCCCTTCTGAAAATGGCTATTTCTCATGGTTCTTCTCTGGCAATTAGTTACTTCTTGATCTTCCCTCCTGATATTTCACTTTTAATAAGTATGATAAGGAAGTTCAATCTGATTGAAGTCACTTCTTTCAGGTCGATTGTCGCTTTTGTGATACCTCTAATTCCGTGCCTTACATACTCTGTCTATTTTAACGGGTTTCTCGTCCAGTTTTTAATTGAGAAGATGGGTATGATGGGCTCTCTTCCACCTCCCTATGGTAAGTTTTCTGGACCTGTATCTTTTTAGATGACTTCGATTGACAAATGCAATGTGAAGTGTTCAGTAATTGGCATTCTAGGATTTGGATGGTAGCAATGCGCATCATACTTGGCAGCAACTGATGATGTGTTACTTTATGTTGTATCTTGAGTGCATGGAACTGATATGCCAAAGAGAGATCCAGTTTGGGTTAATATCGACCTCTCTTTTGTCAACTGTTCTTCCTCTTTTAAGCGCAGCAACTATGCTCTTGGATTATCGTCTCAGTTGTCTATACTGTCTGCTTCGTGTGCTTAATCCTAGCCAAATAGTAAGAGATTTCTTTATAAAAATATCAAAGATGATATGAATTGAAGTAAAATTCTCTTGGTGGCAACATGCTACATCATAACAGCAAGTCTGGCTTCAGTTCCGGTCCCATTCTTCAGTGCCTATATCAAAGCCAGAATAAGTTTGTCAACCCAAAATATGACCGAATGTGCCTTTTTTTAGCTGAAAATGGCATACCCTTGTGCTTTAAGTGATTGTTGTGTTCTCTTGCTAGAAACCATGTTGTCATTGCCGTCAAATCCCTTTTTTTGCCTTTCTAGAGGACATTTATGTACTCTTATGATGCTTCTGGTGCACAAATCATTAAAAGAGAAGTGGTGGCAACTTTGCTACTGATGCAAAAAGTTCCCCTGCAACTATTCATGAAAATGAAATCATGCCATCAATGTCTTATCTGTGTACTGATATTGCTTAAACTTTGGTGAAAATGGTTACCTAACATAAACAATAGTTAAATCTTTGCAGAAGTTCATTACTTGATCAGGGAAAACTCTTAAGAAAAAGGACTGATATCAGCAAGTACTTTGTGCAGGGTTCTTTGTGCCTGATATTATTGTGGCAGCGGTGACTGGACTTGCAACTGGGTGGTGTGTTGGCCCTCTGATACCTATCTGTGGTCGTTGGTTAGCCAAGTCTTCTATCTTGCTGTTCCTGGTGCACCTTACAGTACTTACCATGGCAGTGTCTTCCCAGCTTTTTCCATACAGCAGAGATGCTCCTAAGAGGGTTGTTCTCCAGCATACCTTCTTCACTGCTGGTAGAGAAGCAACTAAACTAAAATTAAATCGGAAGAATTACTTTCAGAAGTTCATCAATAATTCCAGCCTTCTTGATTATATCATATAGTCTAGTAAGCAGTATGGGATGATGATCTAACGACACTTCACATTTTCATTTGATAGGTGGAAATCAGGTTCTCGACTCCAGTTATGATTTGGGCATAGTGGATTCCAATCCTTTGCCTTTTCTTTTCAAATATGCGCCTGAAGTGGCAAAAGAAATGCACATCAGCCCAGATTTTTCTTTTGATGCTGCAAATCTGTCTGATAGAGAGAACTGGATGGTATGTAACCATAACTGAGGAGTCAAACGGCTATCAAATTGACTGTTTTACTCATGAATCCTAATTGGTTATCATAAAGGAAAATGTTAGTCAGACCTTTCCCGTATTTGATTCATGTTGGAGGATCAAATTGGGGCCATTCAGCTTTGTCTAGTAGTCAATGGAAGAAGTAGTTTCGTGCGGATCATATGATGCGACCTGCCAGTCTAACATTTTCATCTTGTGTAATTGTTGCGGATGAATTAATCTAGGCTGTTACAGACTTAAAATGAGTTCTTAAAAGAGTTGATCCCTGCCAACTCCGAAGTGAGGCACGATGAAATATTTCTCATTGAATGTCTACATTTTGATATTATAATGCATGCTTGAGCCAAATTTCTGTTTCATCTGAATTTTGTATTTCACGGATACCTGAGGATTTTCTTCCTCTCCATTGCAGGGGATTTTCCCAGTAACATTTTTGTTCTCGCGAAGCTTAAACTTTCCTGCACCAAGCGAAGGCATTCTCAAGCACCATCAAGTTTTCCCTCATCTATCCGCATACAAATCACAGAGTAGTGGCAATAGTTTTCGTAGAATCTACTTGGAATTTTCCTTGGGGTGAGTAGAATAAACCATATTATAGTTGAACTATTGATGAACTCATATTTACACAGGCTTAAACCCCATGGTTCATTATCTTTGATTTCAGAGTCAAATACAAGCAATTATGAACAGTATTTATGAATCAGTAGCCTTGTAGGTCACATTGAAAATCGTATATTTGGCAGGACTTTTATTTAGTGAGAAAGAAAGGCAGGTTTTATCAATTTGCTGATTTATTGTTTGCTGGAGCATCAGATCCGTGTACTTTAGTGAGACCTCTTACTTTCTGAACTCTAAATAAGCTCCGCGGTGCTAAAAGCCTTTTTTTTTTTTTTTTTGGGGGTGGGTGTTCTCTCTTTCAGCTCTTTGAATGAGGTGTGGGTTACAGTGCTCAACATAACTGGTCCTCTGTCTGGCTGGTCACTTGCAGATGAGGTTCTTCCAGGTTAAGTGAAGAGCACTTCAATTCCTTCAATTTGGCTAAATTTTGTTTTTCCTTACTTTTAGTTGCATTGCTACAGCTCCAGAATCTGTCAAGGGTGGTCCTTCATCGTACATATGCAGACTGAGCGGCTATAGTAATGAAAATTGGACTTTCTGGCTAGAGGTAATGTTGCTGCATTTGACTTGAACGTTTGGGTAGAAATCAAATTTGTTGTACAAATTGAAATTTTACCATGCAACGTCCTTTGCGTTTAGATCCTATTCACTTATTCCTTTCATTTTCTTGTTCCATTGTTTGTCCCTTCGACATAAATTTGATTTCTCTTAACATTTCTGGAGCGCGGAAATTGACGGCATCAGTTGCAGTCACTTTCCCTCACGCTACACTCTACAGTGCGATCCATGCAGATGCTATATGTATCATGACATGTTCATCATTATTTTTTCGCTGTAATCGCAGGCTAGCAGTTCCATGGATTTGAGAGTTGATGTCAATGTGGTAGACCAACATTTGGTCGATGCAGCTGCAAAGTTGAAGAGTCTTTTTCCTGACTGGGTGGATGTCACCGCGTATTCGAACTACATGTCCACTTACATTTTCTGATCTCATTCATGCAAGTGTATTTCACTTTTCCAGGACTTACGATGTTGAATTAGCTGGTGAATAAAAGGAGTTTACGTTAGTGTTGTCCTGTGTACAGATTGCAATGGAGAGTGTCAAAAGAAATCCTGACTACATAGAACCGAACGTCGCGGATCTGATACAAACACGGTCGAGTTAAATCGAACGATTTATCCTGTTCATAATAATTTCCTGATAGGAGATGGGAAGTATGTGTTCTTTGATACAGAATGAGGTATGTTATTGCGACATCTGTATGGATTAAACATCGGAGGTCTCGACGGCCCCGTTTGGTTTAGCATTCCCAAGAGGCTTTCAGTCCCGAAAGCCCATTGAAATTTTTTTTAGGCGTTTGGTTCAGCATTTGGAGGTATACTTGGGGGAATACTAGCATTTGGAATGCTAAAGAGGGGCTTAATGAATTTTTTTTCTTCCAATATTGCCCTCACTAATAATTTCGTTTTCCTGTTTTACCCTCAAAAACTACTATTCATTGTCTTCCTTGTTGGACTTGTTTCTTCGAGATTGAAGCTTTGCCGGCGGAGCTTAGCCGGCCGGAGCTGGTCGCCCATGCACTGCCGTCGCGTGGGTTGTGGCCTCAGGTGGCGTCGCCTGGGTTGCACGACCCACGCGACGGGCTGAGCGCCGTTGGTCGCCCACGCACCGCCGTCGCGTGGGTCGCGGCCTCAAGTGGCGTCGCTTGGGTCACATGACCCACGTGATGGGTTGAGCAGTGCTCAGCCGACTAGATTTGGTCGCCACGCACTGTCGTCGCCACGGCTCCAGGCGATGTCGCCCTGAGGGCGCGTGACCCAAAGGACGGCAGTGCGTGGGTCGCGCGACCTAGGTGACACCGCCTGAGGCCGCGACCCACGCGAGGGTGGTGCGACCCGCCGCCTCCCCACCACCACTACCCGTCTCCCCCACCACTGCCCGCCTCTGCCTCCCCCACTAGCTGTGGCTCCTCCCAATCGTTCCCCTCCTTTGCGTCAACATCTCCTCCTCCTTTTTCCTTTTTCTTTTCGCCTCAAAGCTACTTTGTAAAAAATAAAAGTTCCCAAACACTTCGACATTCACCAAATGCCCATTCTTCGAAAGATACTTAGGAAATGGCTTTGCATTTCTCCAAAATTGAACCAAACGGGCCGACATCATCAATGGGCAACGCTCTTGGATTTACTGCAAATCGTTGATTTCGCAAATTCAACTGGACGGGGCATTGTATCCTTACTGCAAGCTATATAGCTTACCTGGTCGTGTTTATTTCCTTGCGAATTTGGAATTAAACATTAAATAATTTATGCGGATCATTTTTGGATGTATTTGGTCTTCCGAATTTGAATTGAGTTGGGATAGGAGATCGGATTGGAAATCCTCCAAATTGTGAATAATCTTATCAAATGTTTGATGATAGGATTAAAAATCTTTAAAAATCTCACTTACCCTTAATCAAAGCCCACCACTCACTAGCTTTTCAGACTCGCTCCTCAAGCTCCCTCTGGTTCGTCTCCTTCATGTCGTTGAGGGTGTTGTGAAGCGACTGCGGCAATTTAGTAGACGAGGAAACAATGACCAATATAGAGGTGAAGGGTGGCGACGGGGTGGTGAAAGCCGCGTGCAAAGCTAAGATGCCACTTCATGTTGAAGTGGGGTAGTGAGGAGTGAAGAAAAGGTAGACCAAGATCCACCAGTGGACAACACTAGGGCAGCAAGTAATAAGGGCGGACATGTCTCTGTTGTGGATAACGAGATCCTTCGAGTGTATTCACGAAAGAATTTGAGTTCTCAATGGTGATCCGCGAGCCTCGAGCTCGCGGGCGTCGGCGAGCGGGTGAGCTTGAGGCTGGTCGAAATTAATTAAAATGTGATGTTTTTTTGTAAATAATTCTCATTTTCACCCACGCTCTTAGTTGTTAGAGCATAATTGATTTGATGACAACGAAGATTGACGATGGTAAGAGGCAAGACGATTGGAAGTCAAATAATAATATTTAAAAGTTTACATGACTTCAAAAATGGGATGGGTATAACTAGACTCTTGATCTGTCCCATATCCTAGCTCTGATGAGATGTGAATGGATTTGGGGTAGCATGACAAGTTTGGGGTCAACTACCACTTTGGTCAATGAAATCAAGCGACATGATTTTACAAAATTGTTAGTAAATTAACAAGTTATTTAAAATCAAGCAACCGGTAATTTTGTTTGTTAATTTTTTTTTATCAATCTGAGAGGTCTTTAATATAATCATATATAGACTTGGCCAACGCCTATGAAAATATATAGTGATAAGTAATGCCAATTCTCCATAAAACTCGAATCTCGAATGAATAAATAAGTTCATTTCACTTCAATTCTCTCGTAATTAACTAATTTATCTTCAACTATACAAATAACTTTTAGTTGACTAAGATACATCAAAATCTTTTGCACAAATACGTCCCTACTATCAAGTATTTTCTTCAACTATATATTGCACTAATTTCATATCCATGAAGACAATTCCATATTGGCTCAAATGATGTCTTATTGGATATGAAATTTGAGTAAAAACTGGGGTAAAAAGGATTGAATTTTTTGTCGATTGCTCTTACTCTTGAGTTTTTATAACATCTCACTTGGGGATTTTCGATTTTATGCTCGGTCTTCAATCTCATACTTGGGCGTTTTGTCCCATAAAAACTCCCAACTTTAAGTTTAATCCTAATTCTACTGTAATTTTTTTTTGGTCTTATGAAAAGTACCAATTTTTGCTTGAGTGTCGAATTTGCTTTGTTAACTTTTCGTTCAAAATTTCTTGACAATCGAGAGATAGGCCCTGTTTGGTTCAGCATTCCCAAAGGGCTTTCAGCCCCGAAAGCCCATTGGGAAAAGATTTAGGTGTTTGGTTCAGCATTTCGAGATATTTTTGGCCAAATACTAGCTTTTGAAATGCTAAAAGCCCAAAGCAGGCTCCCCTCACTTGCTTTAGGCTTTTAGCATTTTGGAAATGCAAGTCCACCTCTACTATTCATCCGTTGACTTTTTTTTTTTTTTTTTTTTAAACCAATCATCTTCCCCACACCCCCAAACACCGTTGATTGACGATGGATTTTCATCGGATTTTATTTTTATATTTAAAAAAAATGATAAAAACTCTTTGCAAATGTTGGGTTCGCCTTTTTTTTTGTCATTTTTATCTTTTGACAATCAATAGCCCAACTTTTTATCAATACACTAGAATGATCATTAATTAACGAATATGATTAATATTATAATAATTAAAAAATTATTCAAAGTTGAAAACAAACCTAAAAGAACCCTAGGCCAAAAGTTGAGCTTTGCATCTAATTTATAATCAAATTCTTTTAATATAATTTTTAAATAAATTTACTAATATATATATTTTACATTACTCTCAACATGAAAATGTAAAATGTTATATAATCATTGTTTCTTTTTTGCGATTTTAAAAATACAAAAACTAAAAAACTTAATTTGGTTATACTAAAGAGTTTTTCAAATATATGTTTACTGCAAACAATCTTTGCATTTAAAGACTTTTCGGTTATAGTTTACTAAACAATCTGGCGATTTCTAAAACCCTTTACCCAAAGATATTTGTGATTCTCCCAAAGCGTTTCCCCAAAGTTCGAACCAAACGCCATAGAAAACTTCCTAACATAACCTGTTCGAGCCTCTCAAGCACGAGTTTTTTAGTTAACGAAATAAGAAGTTCATCGGGGAAAAAAGAAAATCAACTCTACTCTGATTGGGCCTCTGGGAGCCCATCACAGGCCCAGATCAATAGCCCCGGTCGCTTCTCTCTCTCCATTCGCCTCTGGTGATTAGGGTTTCATGTCTCGCAGCCATCGCTTTTATATAAAGAGCGCCGTCTCGCTATCCCTTTCTTCTGGCTCATTTCAAGCGAGTAAAAACCCTAGCGACAGCAGCAGCAGCAGCAGCCGCCATGGTACTCCATCTCCTCCTCCTCCTCCTCCTCCTCTGGTTTCTCTATCTTTGTGTTCTCGTGTCTTAGCTGGCATTGATCTCACTGCGTTTGATTGCTCGTTGATCTCTTCAGGTGAAGTACTCGAGAGAGCCGGACAATCCCACCAAGTGTACGTGACGGTTCCTCAATTGTCGATTTCGCGATTTCTCCGTGCTTATATTCTCTGCGGTGTTCGATACCGGTCTTTCGATTTGGACTGATCTGTTCAGATCGTTTCGCTAGCTAGTTTTGTTGCAAGTATTGGTAGGATGTTTTGTTGGTTCCTAGGATTGACGTTTGAGATCCATTGGTTTCATTTCATTTTTCAGCCTGCAAGGCGAGGGGCTCCGACCTCCGCGTTCATTTCAAGGTACGAAAGTTCTCATGTCATTGCTATTTCATCAGTATTTCCAGTAAATAGTTGAAAAAAAATTGAACTTTCTGTTCAAACGATACATACTTCTTTGCCCGTGTTCTTGGTGATTGTCTTGTTTACTGTATGCTTGCTCTCTAGTTTCTTGAGTGCGGTTGACCGGAAGACGGGGAACCACGAAAGAGTTGTGTAAATTTGAACTATTATCGCTAGAAATAATTTCTATGATTGATGCTATTACCAGCCACGTGGTTTATCTGATCATATTAACTTTGTTAAGCTGATTTTATGATTTGATGATAACCTACCTGATGAAAAAGCAGGGATCTGTTGCCTGTGTGAATGGATCTCTCGTAGACTTCAGGGAAATATATTCACTGTTATTGGGTGAACCTCTGTTATCTGTCGTGGCTGAAGGTTCAAAAAATGGTGTCACATCATATAACCCCTTATTGATTCTAAAAATAACTTCTTTGATTGATGCCATTACCTGCCACGTGGGGTATCGGGTCATATTAACTTTGTCAAGCTGATGTTATGATTCGAATATAACTTACCTGATGAAAAAAGCAGTGATCTGTTGCCTGTGTGAATGGATTTCTCGTAGACTTCAGGGAAATATATGCACTGTTATTGGGTGAACCTCTGTTCTCTATTGTGGCTGAAGGTTCAAAAAATGGTGTAACATCATATAACCCCTTTGATTGATGCTTGAATAATTTCTTTGATAGATGCTATTACCTGCCACGTGGGGTATTGGATCATATTAACTTTGTTAAGCTCATGTTGTGATTTGATAATAACTTACCTGATGAAAAAAGCAGTGATCTGTTGCCTGTGTGAATGGATCTCTCGTAGACTTCAGGGAAATCTATACACTGTTATTGGGTGAACCTCTGTTATCTATCGTGGCTGAAGGTTCAAAAAATGGTGTCACATCATAACCCCTCTGACCTCTTCAGATACGAACCTTTTGAAGTGACTTAGGTTTAGGGAGTCTGGATGGGTTCCGTTTTTATATTTACAGTCCATGAGCTTCTTGGATATTTGTTTGAAAATAATGTGTATCTTGATGCCTCTATTGTTGAACAGCTATTTCACATTCTTCTGTTCGGTTAATTTGACATATACACGAGGTCCCCTAATTTCATTTAAGCTGAAGTCCCATATTATATGCTCCAATTGTTCAGTGTAAATTATCGGGACATATTCGGAAAATCTGAAACTGGTGAATTATGATTTATCTTAAGATGGCAGTTGTGTCGTTGCAACAACATAAGTTCATGGTATTGATTAGTTTCCATTCTCTAATTACCAAGAACCCTGAAGAAAAAAGCAGGGCCTCATTGCCTTTTGTGGATGAAGCTCTCGTATACTTCAGGAAAATCAATTTCATCATTATTGGGTGAACCTCTGTACAATGTAATGACTGATGGTTCAGTAAATGATGGAACAATTAGTACACATAGCCTTAAATTTCTCTTGCCTCTTGTCTGTAACTTAAATCTTCTTCATCCAGTCTATTGTAATTTTTCTGCTTGTTAGTGAAGCCATGACTTAGAAGATTTTTGTTTTTATCTCTCCTGCAGAATACCAGAGAAACAGCTTTTGCCATTAGGAAGTTGCCTTTGGTTAAGGCCAAGAGGTACTTGGAAGATGTGCTCGCGCATAAGCAAGCCATACCCTTCAGGCGGTTCTGTCGTGGTGTTGGTCGAACTGCTCAGGCCAAGAACAGGCATTCAAATGGTCAAGGACGCTGGCCCGTAAAGTCAGCTCGATTCATACTGGATTTGTTGAAGAATGCTGAGAGTAATGCTGAGGTACTTATAATCTCTCTATTGCTACATGCTGGTGAAAGTGGTGCCTCCTGCTATTCATAACTAACATACATGCAATTGGTCATCAGGTCAAGGGATTGGATGTGGACGCACTCTTCGTCTCTCACGTTCAGGTAAACCAGGCTCAGAAGCAAAGACGTCGTACCTACCGTGCTCACGGAAGAATCAATCGTAAGTCCACTGTTGCTTGTCAGTTCTTCAAAGTTCCTTGTCCCTTTTTCTCTGAGCAATGGAAATTGATTGCTTTCTTTTTTCTCCGAAACAGCTTATATGTCATCTCCCTGCCATATTGAGTTGATTTTGTCTGAGAAGGAAGAACCTGTGAAGAAGGAGGTGGGTCTCCTTTATTTACATACAAAGTGGTTGAATTCTGTGATGATTTTTTTAATTACCCAACTTATCTTCTATATAGCTGATGTGTGGAGTCATTTGATTTTTCAGCCGGAGACTCAGTTGGCCACCAGCAAGTCCAAGAGGTCACAGGCTATGAGGAGTTCTGCATGAGGCTAACGCCAAATGAACCAGGACACACCCAACAGAGACTCATGTTTTTCTCAGGCCTTTTTTTGGAGAGTTGCTTCAGTTTTCCCCATAGAATGTACTCTGGATTTTTGGAACAATGTGATTTTTCCGTCAGTTGCTATGTCCCGACTTTTATTTGCAGTATTGAGGATAGTGTATTAAATTTTAATTTCCTCCATCTTTCTCTCTTCACTCGACTTAAGCACCGTACTCTAAGTTGTAATTGAAAAAAAGAGATCGATTTTTTAGTATCATTCTAAAAGGAATTATGCCTCGCATACAAACTTTGATTGGCCACTCTGAGGTAGGATCCCCGGAAATGTCCACTAGATTGACGACGACGATGGAAAACCGATAATCTCATCCACGATTCCCAGCAATGCTCTGTTTAGAATCGGTCTTCTGCATAGATAGCTGTAGGGCGAAGAGGGTGTATTTTCATCCATGTAGATGACGGAACTCCTTTATAGTCTTTGAATTTTTTTTTGTTATAATTAAAGTGTGATTTATGGACTTTTTAAATTTTACTGAGCGTGCCGTTTAGATAAATGAATGTAGTCTATATGCTATGAAGTCACAACTCCCTGGATTCAAATAATACACAATTATATTTTAGAAAGTGCATCTGGAATATCTAGCTTTGATTGATATTTTTTTTTATATATGTCTCCGGTGCAATTCCCCGGTGATTGATCAAACGATATCTATCACGTGGCAAATCCATGCTGCCACGGGATGGTCACATTTGTGAAGTTAGATAAACTCTGGTAAAATTTTTCAATCAACTTTATAAATATAATGAATTAGCCAATCTTTTTATTTATTCGATTTTGTTGACTTAGAAAAAGCATTGTAATTTTTATGGAAAATGAGATAAATGGTCTTTTAACTTTGGTCAAATATGCAATATGAATTTTGAACTTTTAATTTATTTAATATTATCCCTAAACTTAAATTCAATATGCAATATTGTTCGAGACTTTTAAATTATTCAACATATTCGTTTTAGTCATTAAACTACATGAAAAAATTATTCAATATCATCCTCTTATTAATTCAAGTTTAGGAATAATACTGAACATTTTCATATTGTTTAGGGCCTAGATTACAATTAAATATATTTCAGAGATCGGATAAAATGAATTCACAAACAACACGTTCTTGACCCAAAATTCAACAACTATTTATGTAATTATCCTCAATATTTAAAGCGCTACATCTTCCTTTTTTTCCTGTCATGCATTAAAGTTTGGTAAATCAGAGATTCTTTCTTAAGATTAATAAGTGCTCAAGATACTCGATTTAATTTTATTTTAATGCTTTATCATATTCTTGCGTTCGATAGATACATTGACTTCCGCGGTGAATCGCGATATAACAGAGACTTCGCAGCGTCCGTTTCCTTGTTACCCTCTCCATTTTCAGACAAGAGCGTCCTCAGCGCCGTCTCGCATCCGGTCAGCTCGCGTCGCACCAGTAAGTGTCTCCGTTCCATCCTTCTTCCGTTTCAGGAATTCCAGGTTTTAGGGTTTTCGTTCCAGTTCCTCTTGATCTCTGTTCGATTTCGTTCCTGATTCTTGGTGCCGCCTTGATAATTGGAACCCGATTGGGATCGAGAAATTCGCTTCTTGTTGCTGTAATTTCGCCTGGAAAGTGTTGGAATCCGACATCGTGCGGTAGATCGGGCTCTTGTTTCTTTCAGTGAAGTTCGATCGCTTGAACTCGACGTGGGACCTGGCTTTCGAGATCAGTGCCCCCGATCGTGATGGTTAGGTTGGGAGCGTGGCGATTGACCGTGTGATTAGGTTTTGGGAGTCGCTTATTTACTCTAATTCGCGTCGGTTTCTCGTGATGTCAGAGATGGATTGGCAAGGGCAGAAGCTCGCGGAGCAGCTGATGCAGATACTGCTCGTGGCGTTTGCTGTGGTGGCGTTTGCGACTGGTTACACCATCGGGTCTTTCCAGACGATGATCTTGATATACGCGGGCGGCGTCGTCTTGACCACGTTGGTCACCGTCCCGAACTGGCCCTTCTTCAATCGCCATCCGCTCAAGTGGTTGGACCCGATCGAAGCTGAGAAGCACCCCAAACTGCAGCCTCAACAGCCCTCCTCGAGTTCAAAGAAGAAATCTTCTAAGAAGTAGGCTTGTTCTAGGAGTTTCCTCAAAGTCTACAGCCTAGTGATTGTTCTTTTGAGCGTTGGATGAATGGATTTTCCGAGGATAGATGGCCGGGATTGTCAGAATTTAGACAATATCTGGAATATAAATTTTTGGACTCAACATTTTCTTTTTGCTTGCTTGCTGCTGCTATTGCCAATTTTACTGCTTCATAAGATGCTCTGTTCCTTGGTTGTTTCGAAAGAGTTGCTTTCCTGTTGATTTTATGCAGTAAATATGTAGTATTCATGCATTGACCGTGGAATTCAGAATTGTCTGTCTGGGCATGCTAAATAGTCAGATTGGTTTCAGGATGCTTGATCTTTGACTGATTCCAGTTTTATCTTGTTTATGGAGAGTACATAGCGATGGGTCGACTAACATCTCGATATTTTGGGTTTTTAACTTCAGTTTACTGGTCATAATTTTAGCTTTTAATGTCAAGAGGGACGCATACTTCATAGGGTAGATTGCAGTGGCATAAAGGATCCTTGTAGCCGACTTCACTTAGTAGGTTAAGGCCAAGTTGCTGTCCAGACAAGTTATAGAACTTATTCTACCTTCAGCTTTGCTTAAAGCAGCCATTTAGTGGAAATTTTGTCCAGTTTTATCATATCTTTAGCCAATAGTAATGGTGCTGTGGATCTTAATGCTTCTACATAAGAACAATATTCTAGCGATGATTGTGGACATGTTACCTAGAATTGGGAGTTGGAAATTGAGAAAAGGTAAAATATCGGATTTTACTTTTTGTCATTGCATGATTTGCACTTTTACAGCAGGACATTTTGAAACTGATGTCTGTGTTTATCGCAATTTGATATTCTATAACCAAAGGATGGCTGTTTTGGGAATAATGGCCTTCATCTGATTTTAACCGAGTCATCTTCTTGGCCTGAGGAGTGCTTTTGACATGTTGCTGTAAAACTATTGTTGAAGGATGGTCATTTGATCCCTAAAATCATGAGATCTTGTCAATTTACTATTGTGTTGTATCCAGGAAAATGCTCATTTATACAGAATGAGGTAAGGGGCTTTTCTTTTGATCCTTGAGGTTACTTGTACTGGATATATTAGTGTCGTATTTTCTAAATTCTAAAGATGCCTGCAAGTCATCATGCAATATGTTATGTCTAGCTATGGTTTGTCGTTGATGTACCTTAAGAGACGCTGGTTGTCAGGTGGCATATTTGCTTATTATACTCCTCGATATACGTTTAGTGATGCTGAGTTCGGTTATCAAGAGGCTCTAAACAGGTATGAAGTCGCCAGCTGAAAACATCCTCAAATCTCCTCGATCTTATGTCTCATATTTTCTTACTGTGTGGCTCTTTAAATTTGATCGTTATTGGTTTTGGTTTTGAGGTTCATCTGAGGTGCTGCGTGATGCCTATATTTCACCAATACTTTGTGATCCTGGAATGATCATAAAGCACCATAAATTTCCTCTGCAATTCTTTATGTATCCTGGAAGTCGTATGCAGAACGGTCTTCATGCATTTTCCTCTTGTGATGATCTCTCTCTCTTAATGTTCAACTGCCTATAGATTCGCCATAAAAAATTCTTATGGTCGGTCACAGTGTCTGAAATGCTATTTAATATAATCAAGTTCTGCATAGAGATAAGCCTTGGCTTCTATTGTTGAATGATCAGTTTATTTTTGAAAACATTTCAAAGCAATTTCTTGAAAAGTCAGCTTAAAGAAAGCTCTACTTCTCTCCTACTTGCCCAGCCTCATCGCATGAAGGATTATCCGATACAGATAACTGTACGGAGATAAGAACGTCGGGTCCATACATTTAAAACTTTCTTTGGGTGCTCATCAACTGGATCAACTAATTGTTAATTGTCCTCAAGATAACAGAGGGCAACCGCCCAATGGCTTGGCAACAGGCTTTTTCTGATTTGGTCGTTTTGTTGACCGAGTGCATCTCCCCCAAAATAGGAAAAAACTATTGATTTTTGCTTTGTGGTCAACAGAATTTGGCCAATTCAACGGGATTAGCAAATCCTGGCAGAGAAACGAGTGGTCAGATGACATAACGAAGATAAACATTTGCACCAAACGTAGAGAGCTTGAATATCGCTGTAATACATACGACGATTTTCGATTGAAGTACGGTAGATTTGTTGAGTGGTCAAATGACAAAATGAGAATAAACATCTGCACCAAACTTAGAGAGCTTCAATATTGCCGTAATATTACGACGATTTTCAATTGAGGTACGGTACACGCACTGATTTGTTCTCACGTTGCATCAATGGAAGCTGATGACATCCGAATCGATGCACCGGCTTATTGACAATGGCTATGGTGTTGACAATAGTAATAATAATATAACGGTAACTTGACCATAAAAAGAAAAATATTATGATACGATGTACTTCAACTTGCCGGGTTGATAAGCAAACTTTCCTGATAAAGACGCAAAATGTGGATACTCTCAAATATCTTTCTCTATTGAAAAAAAATGGAAAGGAACACACGGTGTATGTATATAAATAGAATAGAGAGAGAGAGAGACTTTTTTCAGGCAGTCGTCTTCGAAAAAAGATGCAGCAATTGCCCGTTCCTTCGGGCAAGGAGTGCCAGCTCTTTCCAATGAAGTTTACGGGGAGAGGAGACTTTCTCCTCGCTGACGTGGTTCTTCACTGTCGACCTTTATCCTCTCCGGACTTTACGTATATTTTTTTTTCGCCTCCCTATATAAATCCTCCTCGCTTTCGTTTTCTTTCGATCTCTCGGAAAACCAGGTTCAACCACTCTCGTCGCCTTTCCTTATCTGTTTTATTTGCACCACGCCGGCAAGTTCAAGGTGAGTTCTTTCATTTGATTCCGCTTTTCCGTCTCTCTCTCTCTCTCCCCCCTCTTGCTCAAGAAAAGCTGCAATATCCATGCTTGTTGCGGACATCTTTTCTTTGATTCTGAGTGTGTTTGATGGATGTTTTTGGCATCTGTAATCTACGCAGCTTCACGGGTTCTCTCTCTCGGCTCTCATCACCCCTCTATATCTATCGATATACACCAACCTTGGCAAGTTTAAGGTGGCTTCTTCATTTCATTCCGCTTCTCCGTATCTCTCTCTGCTCTTCCTGAAGAAAAGCTGCTATATCCATGCTTGTCGTGGACATCTTTTCCTTGAATCTGAGTGTCTCTGAAGGATATTGTTTTCGGCATCTAGCATCTATGCAGCTTCATGGGTCCTCTCTCTATCTCGGTCTCTCTGTGTGTGTCCTGTTCTAGGAGTAATAAGGCCAGATGGATGAGATCCGAGTGTTCTTTGTCAGGGACGATTAGGACATGGCTTTTCAATCAGTTATTTTATGCCAAGTAATTGATATACCGGTTAGAATAAAATACTTGTTCCCCCTTTTTTGGTTTTGTATAAGTAATGGTTAGAGCTGGCTTGACAAGTTCAGATAAGGTTTGGCTTATCATGACTTCCATTTACATGGTCATTCCAGATGAATCTATGAAACCCTGCATCGGCACGGTCAAAGTTGTGTCTGCGAATTATGTTGTCCGAATGTCCGATGTACATTGTCACGACCTTCTGATGTGTAACTGTCTGTTGCATATTTCATTTTCTGATGCAGGTGTTTTCGACCAAATTAAGAAACTGCCTTCGCAAGTTCTGACAAGTACTCGAACTTCGTGTGTGAAAAGGTCGAGATTTACTTAGATTCAGCGATGTGTTCCTCCACTTTGGTCCGGCCAAGCAAAAGAACCCTTTCAAGAACTGGTCCTAACTCGTCTTCTGAGCCTCTCAATGAATTCGACGGCCCAATCATACCTGGTTTGCCTGATGATGTGGCGAAAAGTTGTCTCGCATTCGTTCCTCGTCGCGAGCTCCCATCGGTGGGCTTGGTCTGCAAGAAGTGGAGGTCATTTCTTGGAAGCAAGGAATTCCTGCTGGAGCGAAAATTAGGAGGTACTCTTGAAGAATGGGTTTTTGTCCTATCCACGGATGCCAGGACAAAGGAAAGCCACTGGGAGGCCATCGATAGCTTAGGAAACAAGCAACGGCGCCTTCCCCCGATGCCTGGTCTGTCGAAGGCCTGTTTTGGGGTGGCAGTTGTCAATGGAAAGCTTTTGATTGCCGGTGGCTATTCAGTGGCGGGTGGATCCCGCGTCGTCTCTGCAGAAGTTTACCAATATGACTCTTGTTTGAACAGGTACGTTGTTACACTTAATAAAATTTCTCCAAATTTCTCATAAAGTTGGTCATTGCACGAGGCCTTCGAAACAATAAAAAGAGATCATTTTAGTGATGATCAAATTCTCTGGTGTAAACTATACATCTAATTTGATTGGTAATCATGGATTTATGCTTCAAGTCCTCATAAAGCTGTCAGGTATTTGCAGAGTACGTTTCCTGTTTCAAACAAGTAGCTCTCTGCATGAGAAATATGCAAATAGCTATAGCACACGGTTTGACTCCCTCATTAGATTTTTAGTCATTTCGCTTGCAAAAATCTCTCGGGGGTTAAATTGTTGTTATATTTTGATGCATGGCGAATTCAAATCAAATTGAAAAGTTAAAATTCTATTTTTTGTCCATATATTTTCACTACTTTTCTAAGTGAGTACTTCTGTGATAAAGTCCATTCGATGTAAAATCCGGTTAAATCCAGCTAAGATGAACGTTGGAGGACACCGGAGCGTGACGTAGGTGAAAATATTACCTAAAAGGATACCCACTATGGGTTGTCGATGGTGAATGGATTAACCTTTTGTCAATCTGTCTTCTATGCTCCCACCAGTTGAATATTCGTGGTGGGTGTCGTGTCGCGCAGGCAATTTAATTCATGTCGCACCTGGTGTCCTCTGACTGTATTTGTTAGGATTTTGCGTTGGAGAGGATTGATTAGATAAATGACTAAAAATAGTACCGCAGGTAGAAATTCCCCAACTGAACAGATGACCTCTAATTTTCCTGTAACGATGTATCTAGCTCGGTTTGCCAAACTGAAATGAGTCACTTGTCTATGCAGTTGGAGCAAATTAAGGAATATGAACGAGGCTCGTCGGAACTTCGCCTGCGCCGAAGTTAATGGAATGGTCTACGCCGTTGGTGGGTACGGAGCCGGAGGCGACATCATCAGTAGCGCCGAGGCATACGATCCCAACACGGGCAAGTGGACTCCGATAGAGAGCCTCAGGCTCCCGAGGTGGGGATGCTTCGCCTGCGGCTTCGAGGGCAAGCTCTACGTGATGGGAGGGCGGTCGAGCTTCACCATCGGAAGCGCGAGGTCGGTCTGCGTCTACGACCCTGAGAAGCGCGCGTGGTGCGAGCTCAAGAACGGGTGTGTCATGGTGACCGCGCACGCCGTGCTCGGGACGAGGCTCTTCTGCATGGAGTGGAGAAGCCAGAAGAAGTTGTCTGTTTTCGACCAGGGAAAGAACTCGTGGAGCACGGTAACGCTCCCGCCTTGTCAGAGCTCGGAAGCCTCGTTCCGGCTTGGGACCTCGGACGGGAAGCTCTTGTTGTTCTCGGTTAAGGAACTCGCCGGTTATCGTACTTTGTCCTATGACCCGAATGCGCCACCTGGTTCGGAATGGCAAGTTTCGGAGATCAATCCGTCCGGTCCTTGCTTGTACAGTGTAACGATCGAGGCATAAGAGAGGCATGCCCATATCTGCATCCTCTCCTGTAAATAGCAGTCACTGTTTGATTGGATGGGCTCATATACAAATGCACCGATGATTTCTTAAAAATTATTTTACGAGGAAATGTTGTATAGATGTAAATTATAAATGATATATAAAAGTTATAGGAAATACCATGCTTTTAGCAAAATCTTTGGAGTGTATCACGGATTCTTAATACGTGATTGATTTTAGTAATGTGGGCTTATTCTTTAGGCAATCCAAGAATTGCCTATAGGATAGGTCATTTGATTTTAGTCAAGTGAGTTTATTATGAACAAGCTCACTTTAGCTTTGATTAATATAGTATAATACAAAATAAATAACATTATTACGGACAAATACATATTATTATACAAGATACTTTACCCAAAATAGAGATCTAAAAGGAAAAAGAAAAAAGTTCATTTTTAGTTTATAGTGAACTCGATATGACAACAAAATGAACCTGTGATTTGCTGCGGAAAGTAAAATCTTCTTGTCGCTACGTGATGCGTGATGCAGTGGCGCGTGGTCTCTCTGTTCACAAAACCAGTACGACGTGAAAAGTTGTCGAGAAAGTCGCAGAATTCAGCTCCTCTTTCGGGGGGGAGAAAGCAATGGCGATGGCACGAGGGAGAGCAGGAGAGAAACCAGAATCAAATTTAAAGCAAGACCCGTTTCACGGAAGGAGAGAGAGTAGTACCACGACAACACGACAGAGAGAGAGAGAGAGAGGGAGAGGCCAAGGGGTTTTCTGCAATGGAGGACTCTCAGTCTCACCCTGTTAGCAATGGACGTAGCGGTACCTCTTCGTGGTGGCACGCGGTCAAGCCATTTGCTAATGGAGGAACAGCTCGAGTGCTTCAGAGCCTCCTCTACGAGAGGCCTTATCACCATCCACAAAAGATCAGCCTCGACAAGGTCGGCCTTTCTTTTCTGGTTTTTCCTTCTTACTTTCCTTTTCTTTTGGAAAACAATGTCCATCTTGATCCTGTCTTTTTTCCCTTTAAAATGGTGCAACTCTTGTCTGTTTCACTAGTGAAGCGAAAGATACATATGCTTTTTGTTAGAGTAATTAAATATTAAATAATATTTTCATCTAACAACTTAAGATTTTAGAACAAGAACAGTTGACGATAGTTTTACAAAATTTCACATGGTATCAGAGAAGAGTCCTGAGTTCAGATCTTACCGGACCCTATCTGCTTTCACCCTTATTAATGGGCAAAAGACCAGACTAAGTGTGAAGCTTAAGCTTTTCATCTAACACTTTTTAAGCCACATTTTGCAAACGCTCTCTCTTCTGTCTCTGGGACGAAAAAATGAACCAGACATCGAGCTTTGAGCTTCTAGTTGCTCGCTAAAGTGGAGGTAGATGCTGTGCATTTTAAAACGTCGCTGCTGTTCTGATGCGAAAGCAACATCTGGAAATCGGTATATGAATGAACTTGCTGAATTGATGCCGGACCCGTTTGCCTTAAATTCGAAATGAGTATGATAAACTTGCAGTTTAGCTAGGAAAAACAGAAAAAAACACTCGAAAGATTGATTATGTTACGGATGAATGGACAAATTCATTGACCAAATACCGAGATTACTGTGTCGGGGCACAGGTCATTCTAAGCAGCCTTCCATAGTGTCGAGTCTAGAAACTAAGATCTCATAGGAAATCGTGTGGTAAATTACTTCGCTCAGTGGAAAAGAGGGCAAGGCCTGGTTAAGTTGAAGATAAAAAGGCAGCTTTGATAGCGAGAAGCACAGATTTTGGAACACATATGGACACTGGTGTCGTTGACTCCACTTGGTAAGGAATCTTTTATTGATATAGAAATTGGATAAAAGATGGATTCTTTGAGAACATGAGAGGTGAGAAAGTAAGGGGAAGTCTGATGGTCGTGTTTGTTTGCCGGGACTTCATGACTGGGGCAAAGAGAAATGAACACAACTACAGTCATCCACCATTTTACAGAATGTAGTATAAACTCGAGCTTCTGGAAAGAATGTTGTCTTGTACACGGTACTCTCTCGAATGACTCTTAACTTAGCTTTTGGTTCAATCATTTCCAACAAGCTGATGAGAGTGTATTGGTGAGGGACTAAGTGCTCATGTCTGCATTCACGATGTGTAGGAGGTACTGATATCACAGTTTGATCTGTCATGTTTTAATCAAATTTGCTGTTCTTCCTTTTAAAAGAGAGGGAGTGAATCTACATAATTTGAAGATGTTGGGTCTATGTGCTTTCCTTTCCCAATGAAATGCATATATTCTTTGTCCGTTATCTTGTTTGCCATCCACACCCTCCTCTTAGTCTTTCTAACTTATACCGCACGAACATCATAATGCCTGAAGCAGTTAAACATAAAACTGGTGATAAGCGCTTGCTCGGCTACCACCTGATACTGATTGATTATCCTCATGCGTTTTTTCAGTTATGATGCTGATTAAAAACGTTTGTTTGTGTGAGGAAGTTTATAATATACACGAAATCTGCTTATTTTTTACACCATCCTCTGCCCAAATTTTGAATTTCATTGGTGCAGGTACCTGGTGGGATGGTCCTGGCTTCTCTACCTTATGCTGTGATGTTTGGTTCATATGAGTAAGTGCTATAATACCAACTTTTGGGAAGACAAGCGTGGGAAGATTGTCCCTTTGAATACTATTGAGTTACTTCAGGAAGCATATTTTTCTCTTTACGTTTTCCTCTCTAAAAACAAAGAAAACGTTGCTTGTTATTGTAAAAAAAGTTGAGTATTTTCCTCTCGCAGTGAATGAACCGTCTCCCTGTTGCTGAAGTGAAATTCAAATGGTGAAAACAGAATTATTCGACTGATTGATTGATTTAAACAATGGGGGCAAACACTAACTTTCAAATAGCTACGTCATGAATTAAGAGATGAATTGCTTAGTACTGCTGATTGTCATTTGCTGTCGATAATGCTTGAAACACAATAACTCGGAGAAAGATAGTCTTGACTCTCATGGGCACTGCTCGTCATGTTTTTTCTGCCTTCTGTAGCTCGAGTCTCGGTTCACAAATGTATGGTGTCTGTCGGTTTCTGAAGTGAGATTGATCGTCTTTGGCAGTTAGTTGTGTACTGCTTGCATTAAACCACCAGGAGAATGAGAAAGAGACGATATTGCTGGAAAAATAATTTAGACATTCCATATGTTGCTGACTACTAGATTGGTTTACTGAGTACTAATGATGTTTCGTAATTGGGTTTGGAACTGCTTTCCAAGGATCTTTGGGAGGCTAAAGGCCTTTGGGCAAAATATTTAGTGTTTGGCAAGTTTTTTTTCACTTGCCTTTGCCAAAGGCAAGCCTTCTCAAGGCTGAAAGCCCAGATAGGTTGGGGGCTGCCTTTGGCTTTTTCGGCATGCTAGTTTTGAGGTTAATAATTTTTTTTTTTCTGAAATTGTCCTCGTTAATTTTTCGTTTTTCCAGTTTTACCCCGACAACTTTTCATCATCTTCATCTTCTTCCCTTTTCTCTGCTGAACACGGCCAGCATCTACGTGCGGTTGCCGGCGAAGTGTAAGTGGTGCAACAAAGGGCAGGCGGTGCGGCGAAGGATAGGTGGTCCAACTAGGGTCCCACAACCCTCCGATGATGGTCGTCGTGCGGAGGTCGTTGACAACCCAGATCATGTGCAGATCTGGGTCGCGGCACTAGATCGCGAGCGTTGGCGACTTCTGTGGCGGGTCGTGCGACGGCATGACGATCGCGGTGACTCTCGGATCTAATTGGGGTTGCGGCGACCCTCGTTGGAAGGTTGCGCGACTTGCCGCACCGCGGAGGTCACCGGCGCCCACAATTTGGTCGTTGCGACCCAGATCTATGCACGATCTGGATTGTTGACGTGCTCTGCACGATGACCCAGATCGCGACTAGATCATGGGTGCCGGCGACCTCCATGGCGTGGTGGGTCATGCGATGGCGCCGTGGGTCGCGCGACCTTTCGGCGAGGGTCACGTCGCTGGTGCTGCTTGATTTGGTTGGAGCTGGTCGCGGCGACCCAAATCGTGACCATATCACAAGATTCGAGTCGCCACGACCCTTGTCTTGCCGTGTCCTCCGCACGATGACCGTAGTCGAACGTTGCCCTTCGCCGTGCCGTCTACCCCTCACCGGACCACCTGCCTTTCGCCAACAATTGTTAGCTCTTCGCCGGCGATAATTGGCAAAGCCCTTGGCCGGCCAACTCTTTTTTTTTTTTTTAATAACAAAAGTCTTTTACAAATTTAATTTATCCAAATACTATTTTGCTAAAAAATATTTCACAATAGACTTTCACAAATATGATTTACCAAATACACTTGCATTTTGAAAAACTCCAAGGACCTTTATATCTTCTCAAGGACTTTCCCAAAAGTCTTCCTAATCGAACCCCACATGCTGCATTGAGATAAAGCTTTACTCTTGTGGAATACTCGCTCATTTAACTATCAAAAGCAAGTGGATCTTCTACTGACTTGTTTATAATCTTACCACCGCCGATCTCAGCTCGCATTTTCCCGTATTGTTTAAACAGGACTCTCAGAAGAAAAGCCATATCTGCCAATGGAGGCATGCCTTTACCTTTCTATCAAGAAGTAGCGTGTGGGATTCTTGCGGCAGCATCAGCATCGTTCGTCTTTGCTCCGAGAATAGAAATAGAAAAGCTTATTGTGGATGATGCTGCTTTACCGGCTGTACAACGCGTGAATTATAGAAGCGCTGGTCACGCGTTCTCTTGCATTGTTAAAAAGAAGGGAATCTCAGCGCTGTGGAAGAGTCGAGACAGAGTGACGATGAGCACATTAAATTTCACGACCTTCCTCCTGTCATATAATCAATCGTTCTGTTATCTTAAGGATTCTGTTCACCTTAACGAATCATGTGCACGCTTAGGTAAGTCTACTTCGGATCTCTTGTTTAGACATTTTTATTTTCTGAGTCTCCTCAGATTTCTGCTGGATGACAGCGTTGGCCCCACTCGAATTTTTCGAGTTGATCCATCACACTTATTTCCAAGTCGAATTTTCTGGCTTTGCGTGTGCTTTTGCTTTCATATAAGTTCAGGATATGTTTGATTTATGAATCTTGCTCTTCAACCTGCATGACGCTTAGGGGCGACTCTGGTTTCGGGGCTCGCCACGCCGATCTGCAGTAATACATTCAGAAATTTTGCTGCCTTCATGCAATTCATCAAATCCCAGGCAGGTCAGAGGCCTCCTCCCATGAGCTCCATTGATTGTGCCTTCAACATCCTGAAGTTCGGAAGACATTTCAATTTCTTCTCAGGCCTCTCTGGCTATCTACTCACTTGGTCGCCTTTTTTTATGGTGCGATCAGTTCTATCGATCATGGTTCCATCAGTTCTTTCGTCGTTCTTTTTTCAAGATTATTCCCCTTTTGAGTTACTAACTTCTGCAGAAACGCTCGTGCAGGCCCTCTCGCTAACGCGAGACTCGCTCCAGGAAATGGAGGAGCTCATCGGGTGGTAATTCCAGCAACTCCCCGTGCCCAGTTTTGGCAGCTTCGCCTGCATACTCCTGGACCCACCGTTCTGTTCAGCTGATGCAAAAATGAAACTTACCACTATTGTCGCCAGATTTCTTTATTACCAAGACAGGGCCTTTTCGATCGGCATCGTGCTGCAGTAAATTGGGTGTGGGTTTGAGCTTGATGTAGCTCCTTTATCGTTTGATTTCAGTCGCCTACATGCGACTTATAACATTTGACAGATAGGCCTAGCGTGAGGGAGTTTTAACAATGCAAGTGAGTACGTTTTGGTTGTTTCGGCTAGACCAGGCAACAGCAACATGCATGTGGCATTGCAGCGTACCGGGGTACTCAGTTGCTGCACTCCTTCTGGTATACAGCTGTTGTCTACGATGCTCTCTGGATACATGCTCGACCAACACATCGATATTACACCTCATACGGTTCGATTTCCTACGTATAGTGGATTAGATCAACTGAGAACAATGTTTTTTGAAGTGATAAATACACCCTAATCACTGATCCGTGACCATTAATCTTAAAAACTAGTATAGAATTCGATATAAGGTGAATAGCGAGTCAAGTTGATGTGGTTAATCATTTTAACTCTACCTGCTAAAGAAATTTGAGGCTCATATTCAATCTATGCTAGATCAGATCGGACTTTGAAATTTGAATAAGCTGTTCATTCTCAAACTAAATACCACAAAACATTTCAAGTAAATTCTTCTCTTGCTTGAGTAATTACTAGTGTATTCGGGCCCGGCATGGCATTAAGGTAAATTTCGTCGTACCGATCCTTTGATCTGGAATTTCGATGGCTAGGATAGGCTTTAATCTCCAGTGAAATGCTGACGTCACAACTAATTGGAATAATGTAGCCACTGGGCAAAAAAAAAAAAAATGAAGAAAAATACAGGAATAACAAAATATTTGAAGATAATAAAATAATTTTAAAAAAAAAAAATAGGGGGCGAGGAGCGGTATTTGGGACTCTCGAAAGAAAAGGACGGAACACGAGAAAAAGGAAGGGCACCGAGCATTTTGATTTGAGCTGCGAAAAGAGTAAAAGCTCCACCATCAGCGATGGCGCTCTTGACCTAAAACAAAAGCCTCCCCAAAACCCCCGCGAAGGATCCCCTCGCATTCTTCATCCTTCTCGGCTCGGTTCGGCTTGGCTCGTCACCATGTTCGGATCCTCGACGCCGTCGTTCGCCACGCCGTCCTCCACGCCGTCGTTCGCCACTCCGTCCTCCACGCCGGCCTTCGCCACCCCGTCCTCCACGCCGGCGTTCGGCTCCGGTTTCGGGACCTCTATTTTCTCGAGCCCGTTCTCCTCCCAAACTCCTCAGCAGCAGCAGCAGCAGCAGCAGCAGCAGCAGACGCCGTCGTTCCAGCAGCCGGCGTCCGCCGGCGGCTTCGGCTTCCAGTCTCCGTTCGCGACGCCGCAGCCGGCCGCGGCTCCTTTCGGCGGTGGCCAGCTGACGACTCAGATGGCTCCCGTGGCTCCTCTTCCTTTCTCGCTCGCCGATCGGGACATTCAGGTGATCTCTTGTTCTTCCCCGGCTTGAAACGAATTCACATTTATTTTTAGCTCTATTTTCGCGCTTTCGCGCTGGATTTTTTGTTGTTGATTGTTCTCGATATGCTTGGTGGATGTTAGGCTATCGTTGATGCGTACAAGGAAGAGCCTGGGAACCCCAAGTATGCCTTTAAGGTTAGTTTCCAGTTGTTTCAAATTCTTTCGAACTGTGTG
Organism: Eucalyptus grandis; assembly: GCF_016545825.1. Taxonomy (NCBI): domain Eukaryota; kingdom Viridiplantae; phylum Streptophyta; class Magnoliopsida; order Myrtales; family Myrtaceae; genus Eucalyptus; species Eucalyptus grandis. The sequence continues at coordinate 52,952,657 of NC_052613.1, read as the reverse complement.
AATCTGCCGTCTTTAATTTGGAGCTAGTAATTCGTCTGAGCTAGGTTTCGGAGGTGGTTGAAGTGACGTTTGCGGTTTAAATTGTTGAAGTTTGCGCACGGCATTTTCATCAAGTCATTTGAGCCTGAGTACTTAGCAGTTGGATAGAGGAGTCATCTAATCCTGTGGAGATTGTGCATTTGTAAACTAAGAATCCTCTGAACTTTGCAGCATTTGTTGTTCAGCGTCACTGATCCGCAATATAGGGTGAAGCCTGCCGGTGTATCGGATGTGAGCTTCTTCTTTTTTTTCTCTCTTTAAATTGTTGAGAAGCATGTGAAATGAAACCACCTAGCACCTTAATTGCTAAGCCAGAAGTATAGTTTGCGATGCCAGATCATGTGGGCGGAGGCTATGGGGAAGTTGGAGGGTATGGAGAGTGCTGACCGGGAGCGGCTGTGGCCTCAGCTTGTCCAGGGCTTCAAGGATCTTTCAAATCGCCTCAAGGTACTTGACTCAGTTAACACTATCATGCATTTCAGTATTGAGATTTATCTGCTCACAAGGAGATATGCACCTAGGCTGCATAAAAAACCCGTGGACAAGGTAGTTGCCAATGAAAATGCACTGTTGGAGGCTTGAGTCTCGTACTTAATCAGGAAGAGATTGTTTGAATTTTAGAGGATAACTAAGAGGAGCTGTACTTTAGGTACTGCCATTTAGATTAATAATGAATGAGCTAGATCATCATCATTGATGATCGGGATGATGCCACAGTGTTTCCACATTATAGCGCCTGGTGTAGAAACGTAGATCGGTCCTCCAAGGAGTGGCATGGCATAGATCAATTTGTCCAATCAATCAAAATATTGGATCTGATTCAGAAGATCATAAGCAGTTTGTTCAAAGCATTGTTTGACTTAAACCTTACGGTCATAAATGAATTTTATGTTTGTGCATCGCGTCTTCAGGATTCTCATATATTTTATTCAACCAAGCAGAGTGTCTGAACGTCAGATGACTGAGTTGAGTAATATAGTAGTTCTCATGTAGTTAATTGTGGAAGTTAAACTTGCGTTTCATAGTGGAAGGGAACTTTTTGGTGAAAGTGAATGCATCAACGAACGTTTCTTAGGATTCATTGGGCTTGGGGCATGAAATTTTGGGCTATTTTGTGGTTGCTTTGGTGTCGATTTTCTGACTGGTTTGCCTATTTTAGCAATTTAGGCAGATATACAGGAGCTTTACTTTTCCAGTAATGCGTGTTCTTATTGCAACTGATGTCGTAAGTGAGACATGACAATGCCTGGTATATTGGTGATGCAGCTTCAAGATGAAGTCATTCATTCAGATGCAGAGAGACTAAAAATTACGCAGACTAATGTGAAGATGGTATAGTTATACTAAATATCGTTTTGTGCAGCATATATTTTGAAATCTGCTCTCACATGCATTTCATTTGCAGCTTCAGAGACATTTTCAAGCTGACACGCTTCCCTGGATCCAGAGAATGAGACAGAAAGAGCAAGGCCTTCAAAGGCGCCTCTTGAGGGTATGTTGTCTGATTAACCAAATTGTCATAGTGTCTAGCAGGAATAATCCAGGAAATGATTACATGATTTTAGTTGTTCCATTGCAAATTCAAACTACTCGACTCTAAGTCCGATAGAAGATATTTTCTGCTGAGCATTGTTGAAGACAGACATCTATGCTTTTCTTAGTTGGTCTTCATTCAATTTTGTGGTCTTATTTAGACGTTGGAGCATGGATCGGTCTTGTTAACTTTTGCTTCCTTTGGTCGCTTCTGAATTTGTGTGGTTCCTCCTTTGTGTCTCCGTGTGCCTAAGGTAATGAGAATGGTGGAAGCTATGGAGAGTAAAGGATGTCGATTGCCTTTAGTAAAAGGGAAGCTGAGTTGGCAGATAAGCTGGCTGCAATCACTAGACAGGTTCATGTTTTGTGCCCTTTTTCTTTTGGCCGAAATATTTTGTGCCCCCAACCCCCTGGGATTATACCTTTTTCTCTTTTGGGACTTCAATTGGGTGATGTTACTTATGTTTGTATGATACCAAATGCAGCTGAAAGGATCCGGAGCAGAACTTTCGAGGAGGGTTCAGAACTTGCTGACTATATCTCGAGTTCAAGCAAATGGCATAGGGGCAACTGGTTCTATATATCTCCCAGGATCAACCAAAATACATGACCAGAGCCTCGCCGACTTGCAGGAGGTAAGCCTTTGTTGTCGAGTCAATTAATTTTGTCATTATGTAAATTTATGATTCTTGTAGAGCTAAGCGTATCACAATAGGAATATAGAATCCAAAGTACATACTACAGAGGAACCTCGAGTTTGTCCATTTTATCTCCTGCATTATCAAATTTAAGCACATGTTTAACATTAGTACTCCTTGAGACAGGTCTTACAACAACAGACTGAGGCAATCGCGAGGCTTGGGAACGTATTGAAGAGAGATATCAGGGACATGGATATCATAATGGTTGAGGACGTCGAGATGGCAGAAGACACGAGCTGAAAAGCTGAAATGGCTGAGATTGTTCTACTTTTTACTTTTCCTAACGAATTGACATGGAAGTCTCTAGTTGTTGGGGTTAGATGGTTTTAAAACTCTGGAACCCAAACGTTCCAGTAATCTCAGGATTGAGCCAGCCATAGTATGCAGTTTTCTCAGTTTATCTGGGAGGATTTTGCAGCATCTTTTTTGTATCTTCCCATCATATTTGTATAATCACTGAATTAACAGGCCTTTTCAGTTTTTCTTGTTCCCCGGCAGCAGCTCTGGACTAGCAAGGGTTTATAATGCCCCTCACTCATCCTTTGCCATATAGCTAAATCAACTGCAATGAGCTTTGGATTTCTTGTAAGAAATCACCAGAATAAGCATCCAGCCTACAAAAACGTTAACCTAAGTTCCCTGCTGCTTAAGCAGCGTCTACGATCATTTGCAGGATGATCTTCCCAATAAGACCACATATAATCAACTTCACGTATAATGTATCCTTAGGAGAGGGGTATCTGACACCAGCTCTGCGTTTCCTCTCTCATTCCCATAAATCTTCCTTGGCCGTGCAACAGCGTATGATCACACATCAGTAGATTTCCTCTAACCTCAGAAACAAAGAACGGGAAGCTCATTGGCGTTCGGGGAGCTATCTTTAACTTTGGGGGTAATTTTCTGACATGATCAGCAGTATGAGCGATGTCCAACCAGTAAAGAGGCGAGCACCTTTTCCATTACCCTTCGATTGATCATACTGTTCCCATAGAAACCCAGTCTGGTGGTAGTTGTGGACTATGTTTCTGCAGCAACCGACAACAATTTCAATCCACAAGTCCTAAGGGATGTCGATGATAAAAAAAGTCAGAAAAATGAATAAAGTGAAAATATGCACCTAATCAAGTTGCCCCTCAATTCATCGTAAATGACTTTAGCTCTGTCTCTGTATGGCCCATCCTCTGCAAAACTCAAGAAAAGATTAGGCAACTATTCTCAGTTAAAGACATTTGAGAATGTTCGAAGGGGAGAGGGCTGTACCGGTTGAGTAGTGGTGAAGTGCAGAAAGAATCAAGTAATTCATGTTCATCCATATTGGACCCCTCCAATATGGAGGGTCATGCTCTGTATTGCGCTTCATGTATAAGGTACTGTTGCATACAACGGAGATAGCCACTCATTAGCGATATTGGCAGCTGCATACCCTTACAGAGAACTAATAGTAGCTGTGAATGGATCAAGAAACTTTACAGTCACGGAAAGGGCACAATCTAACCTCGTTCTGGCGAGGGACCGAAGTCCATAGTCTGTCCATAAAACACTCTTGTTTGAGATAAGGTCAAGCTGCTTTTCCAAAATCCATGAGTCCTACAGTAACTAGCAGGCATGAGAAATGCATCACCGCCAAAATTTCGGAAGGTACCATAAGCCAACACACTAAAGACACGTTCACTAATTTGGAACTGTAAAAGGGAGAAATTTGGGGAAAGGAAAAATATAACTGACGAACTGGATACTGCAAAGGAACTTACAGTTGGAATTATCCTCCTCATGAATGGGAAAAGGCTGACATAACCAACATGAGGAACCAGTCTCAACGTCGGTCTTTCCAATACATCTCGGACAAGCTCCCGAGTTGCATGATTGCTTCCAACCACGACTTCTTTCCACCTCAAACGTACCTGGAATGATGATTATCATATTCAATATCAGAGTAAATTTCAATGAAGGCACTTACATTTTTCAGTGAAGTCTAGATGTTTTAATGCATATCACAAAAATGGAAGAGAGGACTGGCATGCGTGAAGGGCTTACTGAGGATTATAACGAGAAAAGCACCCAATTTTCTGCTGTTCATGACCACAGCTGTCTCAACATGCTGTTTTCACATGACCATACAATCTGTCGTCCAGTTTCCTCCACATCATTCTACTTCCTTTTTATGTGAATACCAACTAGTAAGCAGCCAATTCCTTTGCCCTAAATTTGTTTGAGGCATAAGGTAAGCTAATTCTCCCATGAAATGTCATAAGAAGAACCTGGGATCTAGATTTGTCTAATGATAATGGGCAATTGTCTAGTAAAAGTAAGTTCATTTTTCATTATCAGCAAATGGAACCATGGCACGTTGATTCTCAGACTAGCAAAATATTGTAGATTTTATTAGCTACCAACTGTTTTTTAAGGATGATGATGTCTCTATAATTATAGCCAGTTATTTAATTAACGGTAAAACATCTCTTGTGACATCAAGCACCATGCAGCCCATCAATTTGTACATGAGTACCGAAATATCTTCCAACCTAGACATGGAAACAGTAAAGGTGATATGTGGGAACAATCACCATTGATGGAGTGACAGTACACTCAAAAGGCATGAAATTAATGTGAATGTTCTGCCGTATTATGTTACCACAGATTTCTCTGTGACATCACTATTGAGTACCAATTCTTTCAAGCAGCTTGTCCCAATCAACTATCCAGATTGAATAAATTGTGCTTGTTAATTGCCGGGGTCAGAATGAAATTGAGACATACTAACAACGTACCTTTTCTGTATGATTCCCAAAGTCATAGTAAGCTCCATCTGCAGCATCAAAGTGCATCTGGGAAAATTTAACAGCATATGAAGAGGTGGCACAAAGTGGCTTGAAAACACAGAGGTGCAAGCACACATGCCCAATGACAAATTGGCCAAAAAACAAGCTAAGGACAAAACTACCTCTATAAGAAGGTTCTATCCATGGGATAGCAGTGGTCAAACTGTTAGTTTGGCACATTATGTTCAATATTTTCTTCATATCAATGCTCAAGTCACTTTGCCTCATCTATTCAACAGACTTGCATTACAAATGGCATATCTTCAACCTTTGTGATTAATTCTTATATCTATATTCCTCTCGCTCCTTCCAGCGCAGTCAATCGCTGCTCTCCAGTTACCCTTTCTACTCACAGCCTACCGATTGCACCTCCTCAATGTTTGTCATGTATCAGATGAGTTTGCTTTGACATTCCAGGGAGCATACCTAAACCAAGTTGCATTCCCCATTGTTGGAATCAGCACTGCTGATCTTTATAATCTAATCCGGGTAATGAATTAACGGGGATATAGCAATAAGGCTTTAATTGCTTAGCTCCATTCAGCAAGCCCCTATTTATTTTTGTAGTGCTATCGATCTATAGGCAGAGCTTTATAAGCCGTAATTAACAATACATCCCCACATATTACCACATGAGGAAACATTCCGGAAGAAAAACAATTGCAATTTACTTCAGTTTAACCAATCATCATAAACATCCCGTTATTAACATAAAAACCATAACCACCACAAAAGCCACATTGCCAGGTCCATGCCCACAATCTCTATCGACAACCTGGCAATGCCTTTTGCACCACTGTACATACATCTTAGATGATGGCACCAAAAAGTTATCATCTAAAAGCCATGATCTCTAAACAAACAGTACTGTTGTAACGGACGCTCTGCTTGGGTTGGCAGGTCATTCTTACTACCATCACTTGGACCACAAATCAAATCCATCTTATTGTTGCTCTTATGTCGAGGACTGGAAAAATAAGGTCATCGCGTTAAGGTGGCAAAGATAGAATGTGGTAATAAACATCATTAGCAGGAAGCAGTTTGAATGCATTGCAGCTTTGAATACAAGAAAGACACATCTCGACTTATAGATCTGTACCAAGATTGAATGGACAAGATGGCCTTGGGCCAGAGAAAAAAGAACGAAAATGCTGCCCCCAAAAAATCACACACACCAGTTCAAAAGAAATCCACGTAATTTTTCATAATACTAACATTGGCTAACTGCGCAACACCAGTTGAAAAGGACATGTACATCCAAAAAATTACTAAATGTTTAAAATAACTATGGATTCCACCGTAATGATGTCTGACCTGATTAAGATAGTCAAAATCTGCAAGTAGCTTAGCTGTTGCACTGTAATCCTGCATTGTTTGACTTAGATGATCAGAAAAGGTACATGAACGTTTGAATTTCCTAATAAATGTATGATCTTCACCTTTATAGTTTTGTCTTCCTTTCCCAAAAGAGTTCCAATTGAATGCATGCAATCAGCAGCAAGAAGTATCCAGCACCTAAGATCTAAGTGGCGTTCATCTTCACTAGGATGTGAGGCTCGTGGATAGTCATCCAATCCTGAGGAAAGTGTCTGCAGATGCAAAAGCATTGTGAAATTACAATGCTATTTTATCTCAAGAAACTACTCAACAGTCCTACATGACAGTGAAAAGTTTCTCTTAAAGGCAGAAGCAAGGTAAAATACAAGTGGCAGGGCATTCATGACCATGGTGCGCGTATTTATTTGAATAATCCTGAAGACAAATTCTAGTCCACATGTCAATTATAACTCCGGCAGCTATACACCAAAATATAAGAGTGGACTCTAACCACTTTCTAAGGCCTTCAAATACAAAATAGAGAAGGGGAGGACCTTTGGATTGAGCTCACGGAGGGTCGTGCTATCCCGCCCATGCCAATAATAGCTTCGCTTCTCCTTCCCTACATACGTGGAATCCAAGTCAACATTAAATAAAATGCACTAGGTACCAGCACATTCAAGTGTTAATTAAAGCAGAAGTCTATAGTTTATCCTTTTTTACTCTCAGAATCACCCAAGATGAGAATCCAATATTTAGAAAAAAAGTGTCCCATCAATTTCTTTCTGGATAGAAGATGACAAAATTGGAAGAAAAAAAGAATACTCTAAGCAGGAAAAGCTTGCGAAAAGAGTTTCTGCTACATATGCCTGGAAATGCAAGAAGTCTCTTGCATCCTGACCAGCATAATAGGGGTCACTTTTTTTTTTCGTCTCTTGATCACAACCGGATATCCATGATACCTGACTGAGTCGTATTGAACCATTGAAACCAGGCATCAAGACGATCAGATGCAGATTCTAGGAAGGAAGAGATCTTGTTGCTTTCAGCAGCATTGAACTTTTTCGCTTTCATGCCATCAATTAAATCTGAAACAGACAGAACTCATATCAGCAAGTTAAAAATCTATGTACCAAAGAAGTATTTTCAAAAGGAGTGCACAGAGAACACAAAAACACACAGGCACGGGCACAGGCACAAACACGCACACACGGACGTGCCCGTTTTACACTAACGACTTCTTCATTTTGGGGTGAGAAGACTTGCCTCATTACTTCCCACAGGGCAAGAGGTGCACCTAACCCACCGAACCACTCATCATATTTGCATTTTAAAGAATTCGGACCAAGTGGCACTAAATTAACAGGAGCCACTGACAGGATATGATTTTATCACAACAAAATGACTTCCACATATTTGCATGAGCCTGGATAGCAAAATATCATAGGGAAAAATACTGATTCTGCTGACAAAATGATGGATACTTCTTTCATAAGCTTTTCTAGTATGAAGGAGCATTGGTGATCTCTAATTTGATTCAATCTGTCCATAGACATCTATCTAGAATGCAAAAGCATCTGATAAAATACTTACCGCGTAAAACCAGAAACAATGTTGGTGGATTCCCATTACTTGGATGCTGTGGAACAAATTCCTCAGGGACTTTACTGTGATATATAGCAATATGCATTAAATTATTTCAACACAAACAACACTTAAGCCCTCCACAGAGCACACAAGTTTGATTAAGTTCCCACCTAAGAGCTTCAGCCCCCAATATCTGTTCACGGGAATCCAGCCATCAATGTTCATTAAGTCCAACCAGTGGCCAAGAATATCCAAACAAATCCGAATATCCCAACGCCTGCATCCAGAAAGTGTAGGCAATCCGCTAATCAGGCAGATTACTACTTCAATTCTAGTGGGCAGAATTTCAATTATATGGATGAATGCAACTGACCAGATCAGCAGCTGATGGAAACCTTCATCCCACAAAAAGCCCCTAGGAAAGAATGGACGGCTTGGGACAGCAGAGTATAGCTCAGCTGGCCAATAGGAGAGATAATCATTATGCCTTTGAAGCTGCAAGAACAAAAATCAAGGTAATCAACACACATAAACATCCTCACAAGAAGCACAGAATATACAGGATATTTACACAATGGAAAAGCTAGGGCTGATAGAGAAGATTCCTGTGCATTTCAATAAGTTAGTCTACATGTAATCAACATCAGAACATCCCATTCTATGGCTGATTAGTTTAACAGAAAAAGCAAGATAGCATGTTATCAAAAGCTTTCTCCATAAATTGAGGTACCAGAACTCCTCAGTTATCATGAAATGATCATGCGGACAACTATGCAAAATCTACAATGTCATCCCTAATATCGCATTGCACGGAGGATTGATGTTCAGCCATCAAAGCTTCAAGTTCAACCATGGTCAAACTTGGAGTTGACATCAACGGAATAGGAGAGCTTTTGAATTAGTTATTAGAGAGAACACAACTCAATATCTACTTATGGACAAAAGATGTACATACCCATTAGTTAAGATGAAAAATCTACCACAAACATTATCAAGGAGCATTTATTTCTCATCAGTCCCTAGTTGAAAGCACAGCAACAGTTTGCACGTGTTTTCATGTTCAAATTTAAGAACTCGCATCAGAGGACAGGTCCATCATCAATCACCAATTCAACACTGGCTCCTTTGACACAAGATTCAGTTCCCGCCACTTTTTTAGGGTTTACGGACTGTCCCATGGACAGTGTCTATGTGGAGACGGTTTGCTTTTAACTGTGCAGCCTTGGACTATTACAATGTGAAGAATGAATAAAGAGCTATAAACTCACATAGTGCTAATGAATGGATCAAGACATGAATAGACTTACATCAACATAATTACACCACAATCCCACTACAAGAGCTCAATCTAACTTACATTAGCAGCTGCAGGGACAGATATTTTGGACTGGCCATAGAAGTAGCCAATGCCTCCCAACATGTTGCCAATAGCAGCCTTTCCAACTACTATGGATTCCTTATCAAGCTGAAAGGGAAATGCCGTTCAATTTTAAGACAATCAACTGGCATATCAAATGAAACTTTAGCGGAACTTAAACAATCAAATGGCTCTTCTCCAAAATGCAAACCAACTTGTAGTGCATGCCAACTTATATATTCTTTTAAAGCTGAAAACAAAGATCTGCCTTGACAACTAGGAAAGGCAAACTTTCATTATCATTTCAAGGAGCCACAAAGAAAGATAGAGCTTGACCTTTGTGAGACAGCCACGGATTAAACTATAAGTGTCTAAACATTCATTCTGATACACTTCCCACATCTTATTGGATAAACAGCAGCGGGTCCTTTCCAATGCAGTGTAATGAATTGAATGGTGAAGTGGCTATGATACGAATGACATCTTAAGTTTGGTACCTTGTCAGCCAGGTTAAAGGTCTTTTCAAATTTGTTGTTGAATTCTCTTTGCTTTTCCTCCAAGCGGCTTGTCAATGATTCACCTAAATATCAAGTAGTCAAAATTGAAAGGGTAACAAATTTTGAACAGAGATCCTTCACACCAACAGTGTTTCACTCAAGTGAGACAATCCAAAATGTTTAGTTGCAAGTCATGCCAATTTCTCCTACTTTATTGAAGTAACAATTTTTTATCGGCTTGAGTTGACCAATGACGACCTAACCTTGTACCAGGAGGAAATGGGGGTTGCTTTTTAGAGAACAGCAACATCCATAAACTTAAAAAAATCTGATAATCTGTATGTTTGAGAAAAACGCTACCCACAAAAGGCCATTTTCCCTCAGCATCAACCGATGCATATTAGCTACCTAACTTGGAGAAATTACTTCTGCCCTTAAATTAAATAGGGAGAACACTCCTTTGTGATAGAAATGCCAAGTTGCCAGAATGATTTGTTATAAAACTGCAATAACAGATTTTATTTATATACAAAACAAACTGAGATTAAAGCATTTTAATAACATAAAACCAACATTGAAAACTAGTGACCAGATCAGCCTCAATAGGATATACCTGTAAGACTGCTGACACGTTCTTTAACCCTTGACCTTTCAGAACCAACTCCAGATACAAAAGCAATATCCATTTTAACAGGAATCCTGGCAGAAATCTTCGTAAAAGGACATACACCATGAGAAGCCAGATCAAAATATAAGTACAGAAGAAGCATCCTCCTGCATTAGTAAAAAAATGTAATTACTCAGCAAGATCATGTTTACTATTATCATGATCACATACCTGGAAAACTAAGACATTTGAAGAATGATGGGTTGAGTCAGACAATTGCAGCCCTCCATATTTTCTTGCCTAATAGAACATAATCACATATGCAACAAAACCATAGAATATAACCATATAAGTTACAAAACCTTAATAAAGCAGAACATATATATTTTTTTCTGATACAAAAACTCTACCAAAAATATTCAAATAAGAAATCAATGACCTACTTGTGCCCCAAGATTTTCTTGGACAAGATCAGATAAATTATGCATATGAGGTGTCCTAAAACCCAAGTAATGCATTTCGATATCATCCTGCAAAAGGGACAATTGGCTATAAATTAATATGTCAGTGAGATAGGAAGCACGACCAACTTACATTAATGATAAATATATTCAATGCAGAAAGTACAAAAAATGATCCAGAAAGAAGGCACTACTTACTAGAGCAAAAGCATGGGAAATGATGTTTTTTGTCAGGAAAAAAGCCTAGTGACTACTTAGCAAAGGCATGCAAAACCCTTTTAGAGTAAATGGTAATGGGACATAATATTTCTCTAAGGAACTTGCAGATAACAGCCTACTGAATTTGCTGCATCCCACCACTACTGCAATCAAGGCATTGAGTGAACTGCACCATGTACATCATTTTAACATGTTTGTACAAGCAAATATCAGAGAGGGCAATTGTGGGCACTCACAAGCAAGCAAACAGATGAAGCTGCCAATTAAATGACTAGGTGGTCAATTTGATGCAAGTCAGTACCATAAAACTGAACCTGGGAGAGGTCATGGAAGTTCTTAGAGAAGATTATTGAGTGGATGTCATTTACTAACGATCTCTTGTAGCACATGAAGAAAGAAGAATATGTATCGGCATGGGGCATTTATTACTGGTGCAAATCATTCATTATTTTTGTCAACAAAAAGAGCCTCCCATAAGAGTAAAAGCAGCAAAGATGTTAGCATCTGAACTGAATTTGGACGTTACCGTTGATTTCAAATGCAACTGCCAATCTCCAATGTCCGACTTTGTACCTGATGCCAAGAGAGTGAGATCACGATTTTTCAAGGCATCTGTGCTCATATCTAGAGCATTTCCATCTTCATCTGCCAAATAGAAAAAGAGATGCGAATTTTTCCAAATTTCTTTATCTGGAGTAGATCTGTGAATAGACAAAATTTACAAATCCATGTCAATGACAAAGATTAGATGGAAGAGCAAAGAAGGTTTCTCTCTGTTTGGGCCAACCAGAGTGTTTATTTATGAGAAGCCAACATGCTGCCATTGAGAAACTAAAGATCAACACAATTGACCTAGACTAATTTTCTCCAAGATTCAGGAGTCACACAAAAATGCAGCCTTCTAAGCCACTAAAGTAATGAACGTGTTGGGAAAATTTAAAGAAACAAAATTTACAAACAGAAGCTTTAGACAACTAGGATAGGATCTGCAAATCACCGTAACAACTATTTCCACTGAGTAACTTAATGCCTTTTCAATCACTCCTCTCAAACATTCTCCTCATTCAGATCAACGGATTACAAAATAGTATACCATGCATTATGTTTCATATGCTGTTACAGAGGTATGTGAACGGTAAGGTAAAATGGAAAATCATGAAAAGAATGGCTTGATAAGACAAGGGAATATAATCACCAGAGGTATTATTCTGATCCATCTAGAATTGGGCACTATACTGATACATTCATAATCATCAGCATGGTACAATTGGGTACCAGATTCACAGTTCCATTATGAACTATAAGTAGGTATCACAAGATAAAATTTCATGGCAATCATATCAACAAAAGATATATGCAGTAATTATGTGCATTTAATAAAGTAAGCATAGAATGATAAAATTGCATGTAAATCTCAGGCGGATGTTGAGATAGTTACTTTGGGCTTTGCACCTCAATTCGCACTGCCCAGTCTCCCCCATAACCACTTCCAACTTCCTTGGATTTCAAGAAACTTGTTGCCAATACCGTGCCATGATCGACCAACACCTGATGCCCAAAATCACGGCCATTATGGCTGGTCCATCCATAAGAGCTTAGTCCATCACTATCTTGGCAGACATGGCGTAGGGAGTACCTCCCATCGGTTACACCAATCCACATTAAGCCAGCAAGCAGAGAACGTGGCACTCTGCGAAAAGAGCAGTTAATTACGACCAGGCTATCTTTGGCATAAAAATCAGGAATATCTCAACTGAATAGTCGGAAGAAATAGCTTAACCAACAATTTCCATCCCCAAAGCAGGAAAATTCGCAAAGTAGGTGCATACACGCTTCTCATATGAACTTACTATAAGTCCACATAAAGTGTGATAATCCAAATCAAGATCCTTCAAAAATGATGGTGAAGAGCCAAACAAATTTATTGATGAAATTTTCATTATTGTAATTAAAAGAGATGCAAGGGTATACAACAACTCAGAAAAAACATGATGAACCGCTGAACCCAGTGGCATTGAAAAATTTCCAGATGAAATATGAAAGATAGCACATGATGCTTCAAAAAAATTATAAAAATGCATTTCCAGTTTTTGACCACCTTATGCAAAAAGAAAATGCCGGAACAGTGCATTCATTCATGGCTACAGCTTTCACCCGATCCTCTATCCTTCAAAAACAATAGCTAAGACAGTAAAAGGATCACCTCGCTCGAATTCCTAGATAAATATGAGGCCTGTATGTTCCCCAGTACAAGCTCTCTCTGTGCTCCCCTTGAAACTGCCAAAACCAAAACCATCGGAATCTCAGAAACTATAAATCATAAGCGCACATCCACAACACGTTCGTTCGGCAGGCCCAGCTAGAATACATACAAAAGCATATCGATGAAAATCGAAGTAACCTGAGGAAGGTCCATGATCTTCGGAGCAGGGAACGGCGTCACGACCCTCGGCCGCTTCGCTTCCTCCGCCGGCTTAACCAGGTGATTGACCATGAAAAATATGACCAGAAACGCGACGGCGCCGGCGCCGAGCACGTATTTGAGGTTAACGTCAAGGTTTCTGAGGAAACCGCCGCCGCTCTTGCTTCTATCTCTGTGGCGCCTCAAGGAAGGCCTCGCGTTCTGCGAAGGATCGCTGTCGCCGGAATCAGGTCCGGACTTGGTCCTGCTCCGGGCAGTCCTTCGTCCACCTCCGGTCATGATTGAATCGATGGGAGTCGCCGGTTCACGGACTGTCTGCAAGATCGATCAATGAGAGCGAGCCGTCGAGCGATCGAGGCTCGATAGAGACGATAGGTGATGGATGGATTTAAGAGGTTTTGGTTCGTGAGCTTCGTCCTCAGTCAAGTCAAAATGAGACTGGCCAGCCAACGTCAATCTGGAACTGGAACTAGAACTTGGAACTCCACAGAGAGAGAAAGGGGGAGAGAGACAGGAGCAGAGCGGCGAAGCCATGGCAGGGGCACCGGCGAAGGGGCAAATGGGCCATGCTCACGAAAGAGAAGGCCCAAACAGTTCCGGATGGCATTGGGCCTCGGCCGGAATCTCGACACGGCTCGTTTGACAGTTGTATCGATAGCCCGGCCTGGACTCAAAGAAGGTCCAGATCAGCCCGTTACCTGAATCCTATCCATCTGCTTTATTGTAATTAACGTTTGTTTAAAGGGATAATCACGCAAATAATTCTCGAAATTTATTCAGTATGTGTGACGTCCTCAGCACGTCATGCCTAACGTGGCTATCCAATTCTTTTTCATTTTTTAAGCATGCAGAAATGTGTAATGAGAACCTAGTACGAAATACTTTCAAGCAACGCAAGCGAAAACATAGAACCGGGCCATTTCCTTTTTTTTTTATTTACATACTTTTGACGACCTAGGTCGGTACATTGGGGATCAAAATGTTCCTTCTCCAAGCTATACCAAAATTCTATTTATGTTGCTGCTCCAACCACCATATTGTCTATTTACGTAGCCATCCATATAACCAAATCTTGGTCTTTTCAAAAATTGCTATCCACATCCTTTGGGGCCCTCGTCCTACTCAACCCCGGTGTCTGCATAGTGGTCCCACTAGATGCCCATCAATCTGGGTGTAGATAGCAACAAACTTGATCAACACCGACCTAATGGGAGACTAGCTTTTATCGTCAATATCGCAATGATCTGTATGAAGGTGACCTCCGGGAAGGCGGGGTCATTCAGCTCCGTCTAGTTCCAAGTGAGATGTATCGGGACACTGTAGAGGGTCATGAAGACGCAGGTAGTAGAGACATATTCATTGGTTTGAAAAATGATAATCCACAAAAAGTGAGCATAACACTCAACAAGCAAACTATTAATTAGTCTCTACCACATATGTCAATAACAACACATGCGAGAGAGTTTAAATATAAAATATAATAATCTCTTTCAAATCAACTTGCTTGAGAACCTTTAATAAAATTTGAATAGCATATGCAAAAAATTTCTTTTGAAATCAGTAAACCGGTTAAACTTGAATAAAATTTGAAATTGCAATTGATTATTTTTATTGTGAATTAACTGCCACCATTTTCCAAGGACCTTGTTACCCCCAAGGCATCTTGCACCTATCCTATATCGCAAGGACATCCGAAGGAACCTTGTTACATGGCCCAGGCTTTCGGAGGAACCAAGTTACCCCTCCAGGCATTCCTTCTAACACCGGGACATCGTTGTTCTAAGGGCTAATGGCATTCTCAAATCACACACTCGTTTCATGGTGTGACAATTCAATAATTCAATTTAATTAGGCCATTCACTAAGTAAAATGCATAGAAGCAATTCAATGTCCATCATCGACTATCCTTTGTAAATCAAATACATGATACGAAATATTTAGTCGACATTACTTGTTCATAAGACAGGTTACAAAACAAGGATTTATCTAGGATTGATAGAATACTGGGCAGCTCGCCCGTCCGTAGAAATCAAGGGTATTTGCCAAGCAAATTAGTTTCAAAAATCTCGAAACTTTAATCTGATATGGATGAGACTCTGAGAAATGTCTTTAGTGAAGAACTCAAGGTCCGATTTAGCTTGTATGAGTCCCCATAATTTTTTGTATTTCGGATCAAAACAGGGTACAAAGCCAGGTACAATAGGTTTAGGAAATGGCATTTTGGACACCTAATTGAACTCCAAAAATCATGAAAAATTCCATGTTATAGTTCAAGATATGGTCTAAAATTTATGAAGGACACTACTCCAAATTGTTTATCGAAAATTCTATAAAAAATGGAAACCGAGTAAAAGTTCGGAAATGGCTTTAAAAAACAATTTCTGACTCGCATAGTTTTTGAAATATATTTTGCACATACAAAAAGTACAAAAAATCTTAAATTAAAATATGTCGTAAAACAAGGCATAACGTACCACTTTCATGAAGTAAGTCCCACCAAATTTGTACAACAAAAACTTGCAAAAAATTGGCAAAATTTGGCCTACAGTAAGTTGATCCAAAAATAGTTGTAATTTCATATTCGTCCACGACTCATGTCATTTAAGCTCAAATCAATACACACTTCAATATCCAATATTCCAACAACATATTGATATGCTCAATGTGCTAAGATCTTAACAATATTTGCAACACATATATTCCGAAATCATTGACAAACATGATTAAGCCCAAAAACAACCGAGGTGACTACAATTCGAGGAAATTGACCTCGACATACAGAAATCGACCTATGTAGCATGAATGGGAAGTAATTTACTTGCCTTGAGTCCAAAACAAGTGGCTTTCGCTGTTTGATGGAGTCTCAGAGGTCTCGAGGTTGTGGCTGCCTTCTGTAGTTCTAAGTTCGACTAAAGGCAAAATAACGAGAACTCTGCTAAGTTACTATGTTGCCAGCAATCATGAGCTAAGGAGGAGTGTTGTGCAGCTTGAGCGATCGTGCATAAAGCAGAAGGATGGAGAGAGATGGCAGTGAACATGAAGGAAGGAAAGGAAAATGAATGTGCTACTGTATGAGGAGAAGACGCCGGCCCCTTCTTTTTCGCTGTTTGTTGTTGTTCCACCACGACAAGGAACCCAAGGTGAGCAACTGACTAGTTGACTCCTTAGCATGGCCTCATGCTAGCTAGTGCTCATGGGATGCTGCTGTGGACTCCGCATGTTGCAACGTGCAATAGGTAGCTGAGAGATTGGTAGTGGACTTGGAGCAAGCTGCTGTTGCAGTGAGGTCGGCGGTGGAGGCACTAGTGTGTCGCTGTGGTGGTGCAGCATTGAGGTGTGTTGTATGAAGGCTGAGGGGTCGCAGGTGGGTGGTTTGGACAATTTGAAGTGGCTGTCCTTATGATAGTACAATGAGGCACAACAAAACACGACGACAACGTGGAAGGCGTGATTCGGTGGCCAACTTGGTGGTGTTGGAGAAATCTTCTTGAAGTGTTTTGAAGTTGACAAATCGTTTCTATCAGTCTAGTCTGAAGGCTTGCGACTCTATTTAAAAGTCTAAAGACCTTGGACAGCCGGACTCAAGACTCAAAGTCTATCCTCATTGTGATCTCTAATCCGTTGAAGAAAGGTTATCCGAACTGGATGTTTCGTTGAGGAATTAACCTTATCAACTGGAGAAGATTTCATGGCCGGAGAAGACATAAACGGAGTCCTTTGATTGATCGAAGATTGATTCGATAATTGAAGATCCGGTGATTGCCTAAATATTATTGGAAGGTTCTCGCTTATGGAAACCGAGATCCCGATTGTATGGGCGAACAGATTGATGGGCTATCAACACGTTCCATTAATAGCTTGGACAATCTTCCTAATTGATTCCGTCCAACGGGTAGATTGGAGGAATTCCTTTGGTAAGTGCCAACGGATATGATGTCATAAAGGAGTATATAAGGAAGACTGTCTTAGTTGTTCAAGGTGTGCGTGATAGAAGAATTCCAAAGTCTGAAGCTTCTTTTTGTTTAGACAAATCCTTTGAGCGAATACTTGTATACGAAAGAGAGTATATATTTGTGAAATCTTGAGGAGGTGTGGTAGAACATCTACACTTTGTGGAATCAAGGCAAAGCTGTGCTATAACCTCTTTCTTGTTCATAGTGGAATCCAGCCAATAGGCATCGGTGAAGAAGAGTGGACGTAGGCTTGATATAAGCCGAACCACTATAAACCGCGTGTTAAATTTTCTCTTCTCTCGGTCTTACTTTGATTATCATTTCATCCAACTGTCCAGTATTGTGCAATTGCTTGAGAAAAATTCTTTATATACCTATTCACCCCCCTCTAGGTACTCATACTAGCAATATCAATTGGTATCAGAGCCCGTGTGCTTACTTTATTTGAAGTGTTTTACTTCATAGTAAAAGATCCATGGCTAGTATGCTAGCACCAGGGCTGATGGAAGGGCAAAGCAATACCCGACCACCCTACTTTGATGGAAAGGATTACAACATCTGGAAGAACAAGATGAAATCTTTCCTTCGATCAAAGGATCCTCTGGAATGGGACGTTGTAGAAAAAGGAATTACTCCTACCACCGCATCGCCTCTGAAAGAGGAAAAGAAAAACCGATGAAACCAGCGGAATGTCTCGGAAGAAATAATCAAGAGACAAGCACTCGATGCAAAAGCAATTTACTCCTTATTTTGTGCTTTATCACCAACTCGAATATAATAGAATATCTTCTTGTGGTACATCAAAAGAAGTTTGGGACAGATTGCATATCACCTATGAAGGAACGGATCGAGTGAAGGAAACAAGAATCAACATTCTTCTCGGTCAATACGAAGCCTTCGAATGAAACCGGAGAATCTATATCGACATGTTTAGTCGTTTTACGAGATATTGTGAATGGTCTTGAAAATCAAGGTCAACCAACCCGATCCCATGAAGGTAAACAAGCTACTCGTGGACTCTCCAGGATTGGAATCACATAAAGACTTCGATAAGAGAGACGCAAAGAATTATGCCACTATCTCTGTCGACGAGCTAATTGGAACTCTTCATCTTATGAAGTGGAACGGATCAATGAAGATGAAGATCCAAAAGGTAAGAAATCCATTGCATTAAAATCAAATGATGATTATGATGATACAGATTTTGAAGAAGATATGGACGATGAGGAGCTTGCTCTCATGATAAGAAGATTCAAAAACCGAATAGAAAAGGAAGAAGGTTCAACTCAAAGAAACAAAGCTTTCAAAGACAGCAGACCAAGTCCGTGATGATGAGGAACCAAACAAAGACATAGTCTGCTTTGAATGTAAGAAAAGGGACACATCGGACCCAACTGTTCTCTCTCTTGAAGAAGAAAGGAAAAGCTGAAAGATTTCGAAAAGCTCTCAAGCGAAACCAGGTGACACGAGTGTGAAGAAAGTGATAATGAATATGCCAATCTATGTCTGATGGCACAATCAGACTCAGACTCTAGATCAGACTCAGACAGTGAATTTGAGGCAAGTGATATTAAAATTCCTGTCAAAGTTTCTAAATATATTGATGAATTATGTTTTAGTCTTAAGACTTCTCTCAAAAGAATTTCCGAAGAAAAAGGAAAACTCAGCTCTAAAACAAAAGGAAAATGTTTTAGTAGAAAGAGTTAAAAGTCTTGACTTGACTGCTTCCACTCTTAAAGAAAATGAAGATGATCTTTTAAAAGAAAATGCTTTTTAAAAAGCAGACGTATCAAATATCTCAAAGAAATTTTCAATAGGGTCCGAAAAACTTGAGAAAATTCTTTCGGCTCAAAGACCTTACTTCAATAAGTCCGGTCTAGGTATGACAAGAAACAATTCCCCTGATTAATTTTCCTAAAGTAAAAGAAAGAATTAAGAAAAGACTCTTGAGAGAGGTTTACAAAAATCACTTCAAGAAAGTTTTTGTAAAATCGTAGGTAGAAATGCTCTAAAATGTTCAAAATGCAAAAGTCCGGATCACTTTGAAAAAGAGTGTCCTATGGTTTGGAAACACATTGAATATGGGCTATCTGCTATGTTACTAACACAAAGGACCAAGAAAGTTTGGGTACCAAAGAAAGCTTGAGACTCTTTTTTTTTTAAATGCGGGTCACCGTCAAGAAAAAGGTAAAGTGGTATCTTGGCAAGTGGATGCTTTCAAGACACATGACAGAGACTCAAATTGTTTTATAAAGATTGCTCAAGTAAATGGTGGAAAAGTTTCATTTGGAGGAAACAAAGCAAAGGGAGTATTGTGGGATTTGGAACCGTGAAAATTGGAAATCTCACAATAAGTAATGTTTCCTTAGTGGAAGGACTCAATTACAATCTTCTCGAGATTAGTCAATTGTGTGATACGGCTTCAAGATCTTTTTTCAAGAAGGAATATGTTCGAATCGGTAAAGACTCACTCGATCTTTCATGGGTCGTAGATATGGAAACATTTATCTTACTGATGTGAAACCAAATGAATCGCAATGTTTTATCTCAATTCAAGACGAAGCAAGCTTATGGCACGAAAAGCTTGGTCATGTCAATATGAAGCAATTAGCCAAAATCTCATCAAAGCGGCTTTGTTCGAGGACTATCCAAATTACCTTATCAAAAGATCGATCCATGCACTCCATGTATTCTGGGAAAGCGGTAAGAAATTCATTCAAGCCAATAAATCATGTCTCTACTAATCATGTACTACGATTGCTGCATATGGATCTCTTCGGACCAACCGAACACGAGTATTGGAGGTAAGAAATATTGCCTAGTAATTGTGGACGATTACTCCGTTTTACTTGGGTATATTTCCTTGCAAGTAAGTCTGAAACCCTCTCGTATTTTGTAAAGTTTGCTAAAAAGGTTCAAAATGAAAAGGATGTGTTATCTCAAGTATAAGAACAAATCATGGAGGTGAATTTGAAAATCAAGATTTTACAAAATTTTGTGATGAATCGGCTTTAATCATGTGTTCTCCTCTCCATATACTCCTCAAAGAAAATGGAGTTGTGGAAAGAAAGAACAGATCTCTTCAGAAATGGCTAGAACTCTTTTAATTGAAAGCAAGATTTCTTCACGATTTTGGGCTGAAGTCACATTTCAACAGCTTGTTATATCATCAATAGAGTCTTCTTAAGACCTATTCTAGAGAAAACCCCTTACGAATTGTTCAAAGATAAGAAGCCTATTGTTTCATACTTTCATGTATTCGGTTGCAAATGTTTTATATTGAAAAATGCAAAAGATCGAGTTGGTAAGTTTGAAGAAAGATCGGATGAAGGTATCTTCCTTGGATATTCTACATCAAGCAAAGCCTTGAGTCTATAACAAGAAGAGCCGGTTTGTGGAGGAGTCAATGAATGTCAAATTTCAAGACTCAACGCAAGATGAATCAAGTCGTACTCATCAAGAAGAGTCTCCAACCTGCTCCATCTTCCAAAGCTTACAACTCAAGAAGCATCTTAGACTCGGAAAACCAGCTTCAAGATGTTCGTGAAGATCCAAACAAAGAAAGAGATCATCAACCAGGAGCGGATCAACGATTAACTGAAGCATAAGTCCGGTCATCCCAAAGATCTTATAATCGGCGAAATGAATGAAGGAATTCGCACCGAGATCAAAAGGCGAAGAGTCTAGTCTTTGTGGCTCTCGTTTCTGAAATTGAACCAAAAGTATAGAAGAAGCTTTATCGATGAAAGCCGGATTGAAGCTATGCAAGAAGAGCTCGAGCAGGTTTAGCATTAATGATGTCCTGAAATTGACATCCAAACCAAAAGGTAAAGCTGTTATTGAGCTAAATGGGTGTTGAAACAAGATGAATGAGAAATGAAAAGTCATACGAAACAAAGCAAGACTCGTGGCCAAGGGATATACGCAAGAAGGAATAGACTATGATGAGACTTATGCTCCAAAGAGTTGAGTTAGAAGCTATTCGACTATTACTTGCGTTTGCTTGTTTTAAGAATTTCCGAGTTATTCCAAATGGACGTGAAAAGCGCCTTCCTAAATGGAGTCATCCAAGAGGAAGTTTATGTGGAACAACCACCAGGGTTTGAAGACCCAAAGAAACCAGACTCAGTCTTCAAACTGAAGAAGGCTCTGTATGGTTTAAAGCAAGCACCTCGAGCTTGGTACGACAGATTAATAAAACAATTGAAGGAAGGAACTTTTATTTATCAAGAAAAATATGTTAATGATCTTGTTAAAAGATTTGGACTAGAAAAATATGTTAATGATCTTGTCAAAAGATTTGGACTGGAAAAGTGCAAAAGACCGACATACCGATGTCAAGTTCTTTGAAGATAGACAAAGATGAAGAAGGAAGAAAGTTGATCAAAAGGCAGACAGGGAGCATCATTGGTTCACTCCTTTATCTTACGCTTCTAGACGACATCTTGTTGAGTGTTTGCATCTGTGCTAGGTTTCAATCGGATCCTAGAGAATCCCATCTCGGTGCTGCAACGCATCATTAAATACGTTGCTTCATCATCAAGCATCGGTCTTTGGTATCCTAAGAAGGGAGACTTTAATCTTCTGGGATATTCGGACGCGAGATCTGGCGGTTGCGTAGAGTTGATAGAAAGAGCACTTCGGGAACTTGCCGATTATTGGAAACGGGGCAGTGTCTTGGTTTTCAAGGAAACAAAGCACTTTGTCTCTTTCAACAACGAAGCAGTATGTAGCCCAGGGGAAGCTGCGTTCGCAAATTCTATGGATAAAACAACAGCTAAGAGACTTTGAAATTGAAGACTCATGCACGGAGATTAATTGCGACAACACCAGCGCTATCAACCTCACCAAAAATCAATTCTCCACTCAAGAGCAAAGCATATAGAGATTCGACATCACTTTATAAGAGACCATGTTCAAAATGGAGATGTTTCAATTCAATTTGTTGACTCAAAGAATCAACTGGTGGATATATTCACAAAGCCTTTGGAGAAAATCAATTTGAGTCTATACGCTCCCGGACTCAACATTTTGAGGTATGAGTATATCAAAGTCTAAAGACTTTCGGACTCGGACTTACAAGACTTTATCTCGAAAGACAAAGTCTTGGTACGTCCGTCGATCGTATAAGTCTTTCTCTCTTGAATCTCATCTTGAAAAGGTACGATTGTCGACCGTGTTTAAATTGTTGCTATATTTAATTGACGTAAATATTGCATCGTTTCATTTTCAAAAGGGAAGTTATTTTTGAAATGGCTATTTTTGCGGAAAAGACAGTTATTTTGAAAAGGCATATTTTTATTTCCTTTATGACGGTTCGTTTATCCCTCTTTTTAACCGATCGTGAACTGTCAATTCCTCTTCACTTTTCTCTCAAAAAACCCTAGAAAGCATCGATCCTCCATTCCCGTTTGTCTTCTTCGTTTAATCCTCAAAAAGTTGTCATCTTTCTGGGAAAGTCAAGCAAGGAATCTTCCAAAAATCGAGAAAGATGTCATCTTCAAGAAAGTCTTCGAGAATTGCAAGCGGGGGACCACGGCGGATGAGTGAGGGGCCTACGCACTTCGATCTTGCGAAGATGAAGTGATTCCCGGAAACAAAAGCGAGCCCACAACATTCTCAACAACGTCATTCTCCTCCATCTAGTCCTCAAGGCGTTGATCATCAACAACAGAAGAAATCATCGAGATGCGAGACTCGTAAGAGTTCAAAAGCCGCTTATATTTACCGATTATATCGTGCCCTAAAAGGAATTCGTACTCCTTTGAACTACATTGATGATTTTCTTAAAGACAAAGGACATGGGAACGAATATATCTTTCTGAAAAATGGAAAGTTTGGGAATTGCTCGAAAATGGGTGGTGAGAAACCCTTGCAAATATCCCAAGTGATCCTCGTGATCGGGGCCGAATCACTGTAGATGGGAATGATGATGATAAATTATACAGTCAATTCCAACCGAAAATGGGTGTTGCGGTTGATAATCAAGGAAAAATGGGAGATTTGTTCGATCAAAGGAGCAAAGGATGTGTACTCGAAATTGCTTGAAGCGTGGGGTAATAAACCCTAGGAGTGTAGATTTTGATTTTCTGGATGCTTTGTGAATATGAACTTGAGGGAAAAGTTCGGTTATCTTCAACTTGAAAAGTTACGCTCCGACTCTCTGAGGCCTATGCCGAATTAATGCTTGCATATTTCTATTCAAATCTAAGCTTTTGGATGCGAATAGATTCTCGTTCAGCGTTAAAGACCAAGATTATGTTGTGGATATGAATATGCTTTGTGCGATGTGTTAGAAGTCGAAAGAGGAAGATATCACCAATCAAAGTTTCCATTGCTCGGGCCACTCTTGAACCGGTGAAGGATAGGAGAACGAGATGAAAAGATCACCTACTTAAGGATGGGTGCATTCAACATCTTGCTTCACAAGATTGTGATTAATTGCCTCCGACCAAATCAACTTCCAAGACTGATGTTTCAAGTTGAGGCCAAGTTGATGTATGCCATTCTCTTTGGAAAAAGGTTTTCTCTCCTCACACCGTGATGTTTCACATGTATAGAGCAATGATGAAGGACAGGTCAACTCCCTTACCCAAGCTTTGTTACGAAGTTATTCGGACATCCGAATATTCAGCCTCCACAAATCTTTTGTGTTCGACCATGCGATCATATGGTGGTAGGTCTGAAAATGGTGACCAAAATGCGTCGAAGGAACCGAGCAAGGAGTTGGAGAAATTCAAGGAGAAGACTCCCGCAAAATCTCATCAAATATCTTCTCAGCTAAAAAGAAAAGGGAAGGAGCCCATGGTTGCTCCATCCAAGAGAAGAAGAGCTCTCCTTGTTGAGGATGAAGATGATGAGGAAGACATCACTATCTACGCATTGGCTTTGAAGAATTTAAGTCGTCTGTTCCCACGAAAGTATCGGAGCAAATGACGAAAGAAACAGAGGAAAAGGAAGAAGAAGAAATAGAAGCTGAAAAAGAAACAGAGGAGGAAAGACTCAAGAAGAAAAGAAGAGAAGAAGGAGAACTCAAGAACACTCTTCTCCACTCCGTAGGCATGGAAACGGGGGAGATCGGGAGAAAGGAGTGAAGTCTTCATGTCCTGATGCAAGTGAAGGAGTCGGTCGCTCACCGGCGGACCCGAGAGGATGTTTATGCATCTCAATTTCCGGAAGAAGGTCATGAAGTTTCATCGCCAAACCCGCAAGATTATGCTGATCTACCATCATCTACATTTACTCCATCGGATCGAGCAGAAGCAAGTACTCAAACGATAATGGAGCAGATTTTCGCGGAATCATGGATATTCTTTTGGAGATGCGAGGTCAGATTTATGCCTTGGGATGCGAAGTTCAAAGCTTGAAGAATGAAGGTCAAGCTTCTTCCTGTTCATTGAATGATAAAATGCAAGCCCTCTCTTGAAATCGGGCCAATGCCAAGAGTGAGGAGATTGCACGACTAAAGGAAGACTTTAAAAGGCTGGAAGGCATCGTTTAGTCTATGGAAGATTTCCCGGCTTGTCCGCGTTCCCAAGCAATCTTAACTTCATCTCATCCTTTTTAATGATGACAAAAAGGGGGAGAGATGCAAGATTTGATCAAAAACCTTTCATTCAACTTTTAATTGTTTTTGTTGGATTGTTTTGTGGTTTGAATCTGTTTGACTTTGGTTTGTGTCTGGATGAGAACTGAACTAGACTTGGACTTGACTCAGCTTCTATTAACTAATATTGATATCTTATGGATGGCTTCATCATATACTTTGGACTAACCTATTTCCCGTGGTTGCGATTCTAGTGTTATTCTCATAAGCCATTTACCTCTATAAGATATGCATATGTGTTTGAGAAATGTTTTGCGGGTCAAAGATATCCAAATCTGAGAAAAGTTTTGTCACCATCAAAAAGGGGGAGATTGTTGGAGAAATCTTCTTGAAGTGTTTTGAAGTTGACAAATCGTTTCTATCGAGTCTAGTCTCGAAGGCTTGCGACTCGCTATTTAAAGTCTCAAGACCTTGGGACAGCCGAGACTCAAGACTCAAAATCTATCCTCATTGACAGTCTCTAGTCCGTTGAAGAAAGGTTATCCCGGAAGCTGGATGTTTCGTTGAGGAATTAACCTTATCAACCGGAGAAGATCTCATGGCTGGAGAAGACATAAACGGAGTCCTTTGATTGATCGAAGATTGATTCGATAATTGAAGATCCGGTGATTGCCTAAATATTATTGGAAGGTTCGCTATGGAAACCGAGATCCCGATTGTATGGGCGAACAGATTGATGGGCTATCAACACGTTCCATTAATAGCTTGGACAATCTTCCTAATTGATTCCGTCCAACGGGTAGATTGGAGGAATTCCTTTGGTAAGTGCCAACGGGTATGATGGCATAAAGGAGTATATAAGGAAGACTTTGTCTTAGTTGTTCAAGGTGTGCGCGATAGAAGAATTCCAAAGTCAAGCTCCTTTTTGTTTAGACAAATCCTTTGAGCGAATACTTGTATACGAAAGAGAGAGTATATATTTGTGAGAAATCTTGAGGAGGTGTGGTAGAACATCTACACCGTGGAATCAAGGCAAAGCCGTGCCGTAACCTCTTTCTTGTTCATAGTGGAATCCAGCCAATAGGGTTGTCGGTGAAGAAGAGTGGACGTAGGCTTGATATAAAAGCCGAACCACTATAAACCGCGTGTTAAATTTTCTCTTCTCTCGGTCTTACTTTGATTATCGTTTCATCCAACTGTCTAGTATTGTGCAATTGCTTGAGAAAATTCTTTATATACCTATTCACCCCCTCTAGGTACTCATACTAGCAATATCAGGTGGTCCAGCATGTTGGAAATTTTCTATAATATGGGCTTACATTAATTACTTAATTTTCTATTTTAAATAATCGGGTTAATGAATATTCTAATATTTGTTGAATCTTATAGTAATCTGATTAAATTGGGTATTGGCATCTATTGATAACGGACCTAGTTGAGCAGCAAAGTGTAGGCAATTGTGTTTAACTGAAGCCCGTAATAGGAAGGGTCCAGTTGACATGCTGTTGATTAGGGTTTGCTAGGTCCCCTCTCTAACTTATAAAATGATAGGTTATACCTATCAGTTGCTTTAATCCTATTGAAAGCTGTTATATCGAAATAGGTCATAGAGAGGAAGATCTGGCATTCCGATAGATCATTGGTTATCAGATTGATCTACTTTTCTAAGCAACTTTTCTTCAAGTGAAGCAATGGCTCAAACAAGTACGTTTTAATTCCACTATGTTTATTGATCTCGGTGTTTTACATTCATATATGAATCCGTTTCTTCTTGATTGATTATAAATTTATGTGAATAAATTTTATACACATCATTGATGGTTAAGCATTCAAGGCTCATTATTCCATCAAGCAAAGACTTGGATGTCAAAAATCTCCCCATTCTAAGGAATTTCGTCCTCAAAATTGAATGCTCCCTACATTCTATGAAAAGATAGGGATATCTTTGCCTCATTTCTTCCTCTCTTTCCCACATTGCTTTCACCACGTCATGGTGTCGCCATAAGACTTTGATGAGTGGAATCATTTTTGTTCAAATGACTTGTTCTTTTTGATCCAATACTTGTACTGCCTCTTCCACGTAATTCACGTTCTTATCCATTTTGATGGTCTTATAGTCCAATATATGAGTAGGGTCGGGCTGATATTTTCTCAGCATCAATACATGGAAAACATCGTGTAGATTTGAGATCTTGGGAGGCAATGCTAATCGATAGGTTAAATCCCTATTCTTTTGAGGACTTCGAAGGGTTCAAAGAATCTTGGACTCAACTTGCTCTTTTTTTCCAAATCTTGATATGCCCTTCATCGACGATACTTTAAAAATTACGTGTTCTCTCGTGTTAAATTCTGATGGCCTCCTATGTTTATTTGTATAACATTTCTATTGACTTTAGGCTATCTTGAGCTGACTCCAAGTGATCCCTATCGCATCCGAAGTAACTTGTACCAATTCTGGGCCTATTAGTTTTCGTTTGCCCACCTCATTCCAACATACAGGAGTTCTACGAATACTTCTGTTTTGACATCCTAGATTTTCGACTCTGCTTTCAATTCAATAAATCAGACATCTCATTGACGCGACTATAGTGCTATTCTCAAAGCTGATCACTCATGAGACAACTAGACTATCTAGGGAAGCCATTAAGGATTTTAAGGCAAATAGACTTGAGGATTCGACCAGGAATTAGCTGCTCGACCATGTTCATCTGCCGAGATCATTATGACATAGATATAAATCGATTTGAGATCAGAAATAAGTCATTTCGACTGAGATGAGTGGTTAGACGTGGGTAATCCCACTAAATTGCAAAGTTCTTATCGATCGGCACTAGTTTGATTTTTCTGTCGTTTTGGTACTCTGTGTCTATATTTGAAATTTCGAGATTTTCACGACAACCGAGAGTCGCCAATGTGTCGAAGAGGTTTATTGTGGCTCAAAGAAAATCAACCACGGGTCATTTTCTCTAAAAAGTTCTGAAAGCTACTCGATAGTTTATGTCACACTAAAAACACGTCGGAGTGAAATTAACCGTGAATTTGAATCGATTTCAGATATTGAAGGTTTTGTCATGTCATAATAAATTTTAGGAACGTCGACTTAGGGTGCGTTTGGCACCAGCTTTGCCAAGTACCTTTGGGTACCCAAAGCCCATTTGCCCAAATATTGGGTGTTTGGGAAAAAATTTAGACTGCCTTGAAGAAATGCCGGCCTTCCAAAGGCCGAAAGCCCAAGGCAAGTCTTAGGCTGCCTTGGGCTTCCGGCATTTTCGGAAGGCCCGATGCACTTGTTCATCTTCCTCTTCGTCGAATTCGGATGTCAGCAGGCGAGGTGGCGACTCGGCCGGCAAGGTAGCGATGGGTCGGAGAGAGGTCGCAACCATCGCCGCACCCCGCGACCGTCATTGACCAGTCGCACGACCCAAATCTGGGTCGCGTCGGTTGCCTAGGTCACGGTGAGGTCAGTTGCCGCGACCTTCGGCGACCTTCGCGACCCACGACCTCGCCGCGACCCGGATCCGGGTCACGGAGGTCGCCGGAGGTCGCGGTGACCCAGGACCTTGCCGTGACCCAGATCCTCCGCGACCTCGTGGTGACCTTCGCGACGCGGTGGGTTGCGTGACGACGCAGCGAGGGTCGCCGCGACACTCGCCGGATCGCCTACCCTTCGCCGGCACGGCCCGGCCGCCGAATCGGCGAAGCCTTGGCCGGGCGGTCACCGACGAAGCCTTGGCCAGCCAACTTTCCTTCTTTTTTAATAATAAAAGTATTTTACAAATTTAATTTACCCAAACACTATTTTGCACAAGTATACTTCACAATGGACTTTCACAAATAAATTTACCAAACACACTTTGCTTTTTGAAAAACACCCTTTACTCAAAGGCCTTTACATTTTCTCAAGGACTTTCCCCAAAAGTCTTCCCAAACACGCCCTTAGTTTTAGAAGATTTTTTTGTAATCTGAGACTTTTTGGGAAAAAGTCGTCATAGGGTCGTTTTTGTTCAAAAAATGGATCGTTTTTTATCACACATTTGGGATGCAAGATGTTTCATTTAGTGAGAAAAAATACCAATTTAATTATTGACTCGTTAACGGGATTTATTGATGCCAAATTTGATTGATTGAAGCAAGATTTAGTGTCCAATTGAAGCTTAAGTCTTTGAAATTCGTATGCCCCTTGTCAAGCCCATTTTTGGATCACTTGAAGGGTTGTGAGGAGTGCATGGGTGGAGGAATTTCAGCCAAAGAAGCCACACTTGGCTAGGAATGGGTCGAGGAGGCAAGGGATTGGAAAAAAAAATTGGCCAAGTAAGGCCCTTGTCCCTTCTCCTTGCTCTTTAAGCCAACCGGCCAGCCATCCTCCCTCCTCCTTTGCTGTTCGAGGAACCAGCAGCCAAGGAGAGAAGCCATCCCGTCCTCGCCAACGCCGTCCCGCCATCTTGCAAGTCATTCGCCGTCGCACGTGAGCCCTCCGCTTCACCGTGCATGTCTTCATCTCCCTCGCACTCTCATGCCATCCCAACAGCTTCCTTAGCCCGTGCCAGAGTCGTTTGGCTCGCCTCCAACCCTCGTGAGTGTTTGTCAAGGCCCGGTTTAGCCTTTTAAGCTTTTCCCAATCAATTCCCGCCCTAAACCAGCTTTGTTTCTCCTCTGTTTCAGCCAAGATTAGTGCAGAAATTAGTGGGTTTCCAAAGGTGGTTTAGGCCCGTTTCGAGGTGGTTCCGGGCCTCGAAACCTAGGCCCGCTTTGGAGAAAGTCGGCCCTCATCACGTCCCTGTCAATTTGAACCGAGCGGTTCAATAAACGGGTGAGTTTAACTCACTAAACCTCACTTAGTAGGTTAATGACGCTTAGTGGATAATTAGTTTAGGTTAAGCATGTTTAGGTGGTTAGTTTGATATAATTAGTGAAATTTAATTAGTTATCGATGCATGTTAGGTGGTTAGTCAATGTAGTTAGCGAGTAAATAGACTCAAGTATTTATTAAACGAATCTCGAAATTTTTTTGGGTCCGTTTCAGCGTTCAATTAGGTATTACGGGCCTAAATTGGATTTATTGGCATTTATTTAATATTTTACATAATTACTTAATTAATTTTCGAAAATTAGGTTGGGATAGTCGATGACTAAAATTTTATGCTGGTTATTGTGGTGCAATTTGTTTATTTATTTGAGCTTTAATTTGTGCTAATTTTGCCTGATTGTGATTTTAGGATTTTATTCCTAAATTAGTTTAATTTTAGTAATTAATTGGAAAATAACCAAGCGTTGATTTTTAATGCCAAACATATTTTGGTAAATTAAATAAAATGGTGTGAATTGTGAAAGTGGAAATATTATATTTTTGGCTAAGATCAACCGTGTACCCACACACGGCTATTTTATCGGATATGATAAAAAGTGAGGAAGAACGTTGTACTACATTAGCTCGTTGACTTGATACATCTCCTTAGAGAATGCACGTGACTCGGTGATTAAGTATGTCATCTTAGAGAATGCACATGGCTCGATGATTAGGTATGTCATCTTGGAGAATGCATGTGGCTCAATGACTAGATATATATCATCTTGGAGATTGCATAGTATTGATTAAAATGACCGAGAAATGGTTTGATTGACATGTAATCGACTAGGTCGATTGATCGGGGATTCGATCTGATTTGATTGGGTGCTATATTTGTCAGTATTTATAAATTGAACTGACTTGCAGGAAGGGACTGAGGCCAAGGTAAGTCCTCTAACTCGTGTTGTGCTTAGGTAGCCTTAGTGTGTATTGGCTTCCTAATCGAGTCTTAGGGGGGTAGAATTTGCTGAGATATTGTCTCACTAGTTATTGTATAACCATTTTCAGGTCCATGGATAGCGTGGGTAAAGGACCAGAGCTGGAGTTCATGAGTCGAAGCCCAAAGAATCGGTGACCATGTCCAACTAGTTAGTCGTAGGACAACTTTCTTTTGTAAAGGACCAATTCCTTTTGAAAACCCTTGTGTATAGACCGGTGTGTTTATAAAAAGGTATTTTGTGAAAAAGTAGTCATACTTTCCTATCATATTATTTTATTGTCCGGGGATTATTCATATGCTTCCGCATGCATATAAAAATAAATGGGTTGGCGATGCGTCCTGGGATATCGCTATCATATCGACCAAGTAGGGATGGGTACGTGCTCGCCGGGTCGAGACGTGACATTTGTACAACGCCTTAAATGGGGTCATTCCTATGCTTTGCTGGAAACTATTGTTATAAACAAATTTTATTAGATACAGCTTCTCATCCCAACTACCTTTAAAATCAATCATGCAAGCTCTTAACATGTCTTCCAGTACTTAGATTACTCTTTATGTCTGTTCGTTTGTCTCGGTTGAAAGGCAATGCTAAATTGGAGTTTGGTCCCTAATGCAACTTGGAGACTCCGCCAAATATTTGATGTAAACCTTGAGTCTCGGTTTAAAGTTATGGTCATAGGGACACCATGTAAGCGTACTAATTGACTTACATATATCTCCACTTATTTGTCCATCGTGTAATCCATTCGTATAGTTAGGAAATGGGCATATTTGGTCAGATGATTTACTATTTACCCATATAAAGTTGTGACCTTTAGATGTCTTTGGTAAGCCTTGCAAAAATTTATTGTTATGTGTTCCCATTTCTATTTAGGAATATCCAGTGCTCTTAACATTCTTGTAGGCTTGTGATGTTCTGCCTTTACTTGTTGGCAATTCAAGCACTGAGAAACGTGCTTAGCGATGTCCGCCTTCATTCCATTTCACTAGGATTATTGGTGTATTTCAATACATTTTTGTGTTTCCAGGATAAATACTATAATTACTCCTATGTGCCTTCAATAAGATTTCCCTATTTATATTCTCATTATTAGGCACACGTAGTATTTCCAGTACATTACGATTCCATCTTTAGAAAGTTGGAATTATGATCTTTTCCTTACCAATGCCTCTTCTCGAAATTTCATGATTTCAGGGTTCGATTGTTGTGGTGTTCTAATTTTCTGTATGATTTTAGGTTCAATTCTTAGTGTAGCTAGTACTCCGATAAGATGGTCTACTTCTGACTTAAACTTGGAATTGGTCATTTCTTCTATTAAGTTCTATTATCTTGTCCTTATACTCGCCATACCGATTATCGCTTACGACCGAGAGCATCCGCTACCTTGTTCACCTTCCCCGGAGGATATAGTATCTTGCAGTTGTAATCTTTCAATAGTTCTATCCATCTTTTTTGCCTCATGTTTAATTCCTTCTAGGAGAATAGGTATTTCAAACTTTTATGATCTGTATAGATTTCAAACTTCTCTTTGTACAGATTATGTCTCCATGTTTTTAATGCAAAAACAATTGCTGCCAATTCTAAGTTGTGAGTTGGGTAATTTAACTCATAAGATTTCAGTTGTCTTGATGCATAGGCTATAACCTTCCCATGTTACATCAAGACACATCCCAACCCTTTGTGAGAAGCATCATTATATACCGTGAATCCACTAGATTCAAAAATAATAGTTAGTATTGAAGTTGTGATTAATCTTAAGTTCCTAGAAGCACTGCTTGCACTTGTTGTTCCATTCAAATTTCACATTCTTCCTAGTCAATTGGGTTATGGGCCTATGAGTTGCAAGAATCCTTCTATAAATATCTTGTAATGTCTTGCAAGTCCTAAGAAACTTCATATTTTTGTCAGCATCATTGATCTTAACCAATTTATTACCATCTCGACCTTTGCCGGTCTGCCAAGATTACTTCTTTGGATACTCCATGACCCAAAAATACTACTCGATCTAACCAAAACTCGCAATTATTGAATTTGACATACAACTTATGATCTTTAAAAGTCTATAGTACTATCCTTAGGTGTTGCTCGTGTTCCTCTAGTTCTTTTGAATATATAAGGATATCATTAATAAAGACAATTACAAATTGATCTAAGTATGATTTGAATTCCCTATTCATGAGGTCCATGAATGTAACGGTGCATTCGTCAAGCCAAATGGAATGATTAGGAACTCGTAGTGTTCATAATGAGTCCTGAAAGAGGTCTTGGAAATGTCTTTCTTCTTAATCCTTAACTGATGATACCCTAATCTTAAGTCTATTTTAGAAAAGATTGAACTCCCTTGCAATTGATCAAATAAATCGTCAATTCTAGGCAACAGGTACTTGTTTTTTTTTTTTTTTTTTTGTGTGGGTAAAAGTAAGAATATAGTGAGTTTTAAACCAAACTATACAAGGTACTTGTTTTTTTATTGTGACATGATTCAGTTGACAATGCAAAGATGCATTAATCCATCATTCTTCTTTACAAATAGGACAAGTGCACCCCACAGGGATGCATTTAGCTTAATGTCGTATTTTCAACTCCTTTAATTCCTCTAAGGCCATCATATACAAGGCTTTTCTCCTCTCATTTTTCCCTCCAAACCCTCATCCCCAAAAATCATTTCTCTCACCCTCTCGTCCCCACGCCACCCCGAATTCCCCCTCCCTCCCCTCGTTTTCTTCCCTTATTCTATCTCCCCTTCTAAAAAAAAAAAAAAGGGATAAGTGTTCTAGAAGTTCTACAACTTGTCACGAAAATGCATTTCGGTTAAAACTTGTAAAAAATGCATTTAAGTCTTAAAACTTGTTAAATTGTTTCAAACGGGTCCTAAAATCGATGCTGTTAGGCATTTCCGTTAAAAATGCTGACGGGGCATTTTAAATAATTTTTTATTTTCCACGTAGATTTTTTTAAATTTTTTTAAAAATTAGATTTAAAAACTAAAAAAATCAAATTTATTAATTTTATCTTATTTTCACCAAAACTTTAAAAAAAGTTAAAATATTTATTAAAAAAAAATAGCGGCTCCTGTCCCTAGCCGTCGCCACCCTCGCCCGGGCCGCGATCGCGCCCGGCCCCTCCGGCGATGGGCGGCGGCGGGGGAGAGGAGCCGCACTGATTTTTTTAAAACAATTTTAAATATAAAATTTTTAACTTTTCTTTTTAGTTTTTGTTGAAAATAGGATAATAATAAATTTAATTTTTTTAGTTTTTAAATATAATTTTTTAAAAGGATAAAAATTAATTAAAAAATACACCTGAAAATAAAAATTATTTAAAATGCCACGTCGCATTTTTAACGGAAAAGGCTAACGGCGTCGATTTTAGGACTCATTTGAAACAATTTAACAAGTTTTAGGACTTAAATGCACTTTTGCAAGTTTTAGGACTGAAATGCATTTTCGTGACAAGTTGTAGGACTTCTGGAACACTTATATATAAAAAAAAAAAATCAAAGCATTTGTCAATCGGTAATTGACAATCAACCCCCAACGCCAAACCCCTTTAGTTTCTTCCACTGCTCCCCTTCCCTTCCCCTATTCCGACGATTTTGACATTTACTTTGAATTTGACGAGACGTCTCTTCTTTTCACCATGCGATCGCATGCGAGAGTCCCACGAATCCCGCTCGATCAATGTCAGGAGATCGTTGAATTCTTCTCTCTTCCCTCGTTCGTTAATCACCCAACCCCACCTCACCCGCTTCGCCGCCCCCTCGGTTTCTTCCCCCACCCCAAGAAGCACCTGTTATTTCACTGATTTTTCTCACCCCACCCCACCCCACCCCACGCCACCCTCCATCCACCCCTTTATCCGCCCGGTTTCTTTCCGTCGTCCCCACTACCCTTTCTCTCTTCTTACTAAAACTCTCCCTATTCACAACCTCTTCCTCCTTCTCGCCACACACTCCTCTGAGCTCTCTCTCGGTCGCCTCGGTCGCCTCGGTCGCCACCTCGCCTCTGGCCCTTCCTCCTTTGTAGCTGCAACCTCGCCGCCGGCCCTCCATCGCAACGTCGTAGTCACAGCTCTCTGAATCGCCTCATTCTATGCTCTTCCTCTGGCCCTCCCTCGCCGTCGCGGCCTCGCCTCCGCTCCCTTGGCCTTGCCTCCGCTCCCTTGGGCTTGCCTCCATCGTCTTCTTCAACGATCCTCACTTTTGGACACGCATGTCGAAACGTGTCGAGAAAAGTTGACCACGTGTCCGAGCGTGTTGGACGCACTTGGACACGTATCGAACACGACATGGAAGCTCCAGCAACGTGTCCGTGCTTCATAGCTTAGAACCAATTCAATTACAAACTCAATTTTCTGTTAAAGTGGTAATCTTGGAATTCCTCTAGAAACACGTCGGGAATTCTTGGACCACATAGATCTCTTCAAGTTTGGCTTCTTCCTTAGTTTGATCCTTTATTATTGCTAAGTACCGTTAACATCCTTTGTTAAGAAGTACATGTGCCTCTACTGCCGAAATAAGGGTCACTGAGGGATTTGTCTCATCTTCATAGAACTCAAAACTAGGCTCATATGGTGGCTTGTACTGAATCATCTTTCTCTAACAATCCATCTTGGCCTTTGTCATTTATGGAGCCAATCCATTCCTATGATGGTGTCAAAGTCATACATGGCCATCACTATTACTATTAATATTCTCAATATTAGATTGGATAACACCACATCCTTTAGCGATGTAGAAATATTGGGAGGCATATCGAGGGGTTTAGTTTTCATTTCACCTAGTTGCTTATATCTTTCACACACAAAAGAATGTGTTGCACCTATGTCAAATAATGCGTAGGCCTTCTTATTGTTTAAGGAAATTATACCTGAGATAACAACTTTGGAAGCCTCCGCTTACTCCTGAGTGGCTGCATACGCTTGTCCCTAAAATGATGGCCATTGTGGTTTTCCTTGCGGAGTTGCTCCGCTCGAATTTTGTTGTACTGGTCGTGTAGGGCTAGGATTCACCTGGGGCCTTTTTTGTGGATAGTTCCTCCAAATATAGCCTTGTTGTCTGCATCCAAAAACATCTCCTTGGATCTTGACAGGGTCCTGGTCCATGCCGTCCGCCACACCTTTGGCACGAGTCATTTAGATACAACACTCGATTCACAGCCCGACATTTCCTGGTTTCTCCATAACTTCCAAAATTCCACTTCTTAGGAGAGGGGCCAACCGGTTGTCGAGATGAATGGAGCCTCTTGTCGTGTCGAGCATAACTCGGTGCCATTTGACGTCCAAATCCAGTTCATCGTTCGCTCTCCACTTGTTTTCTCATCAATTCTTGCTCCACAAGCTAGGCTTGCTCGTAAATTTCATTGTAGTCCTTGATATTAAGGGATGCTATTTGTTCCCTGATGTCTGTCCTTAGGCTTTTTCAGAAATCTCGACTTTCTCCTCTCGATCTTCCATAGCCTAGGAGTATACTTGGAGAGTTCAAAAAACTTCGCTTTATATTGGTCCACAATTAACTCCTTTTGACTCAGTTGGACAAATTCCGTTATCTTTTTGTCCTTGGCAAAGTCTGAAAAATGTTTTCTATAGAAAGCCTTGATAAACTCATCCCACACCACTATTGTATTAGCTGAAAAGATTGTGTCCCTGGAGGCTCTCCACCAATACTTGGCATTCCCTTCCAGTTGACACTCCACTAGAGTTAACTTTTTTAGTGTCATTGTAGTTTAGCAGCCGGAAGATTCTGTCCATCGCATCAATCCATTGTTATGCCTCTTCTAGACTTCCCATTTCAATAAATGTGGGTGGCTTCAATTTCAAGAATTGCTTCACCAATCCCTAGGTGTGACATTCAGTTTTGGGTTGTTGTTGGGCTTGTCTCTCCATCAGGGTTCCTATATTAGCAAGTGCTTGCAAAATGTCCTCCATCTGAGGTTCTGCCCTCAAAGTAGTGGCTTTCATCCTTGATGGAGAAGAACTTCTTGATCTCGCCATATTCACTGCACTGAGCCATGCTCGGAAAGAGAAGGCCCAAAGAGATCCGGGACATTGGGCCTCCGCCTGAATCTCGACACGGCGCGTATGGCAATTGTATGAATAGCCCGGCTCGGACTCAAAGAAGGTCCAGATCAGCCCGTTACCTGAATCCGATCCATCTGTTTTATTGTAATTAACGTTTGTTTAAGGGGATAATGACACAAATAATTCCTCAACTTTAGTCAATGTGTGTGATGTCCCTAGTATGTCACAGCCAACGTGACTATCTAATTATTTTCCATTTTTTAAGCATGCTGAAATGTGTAATGACAACCAATTACACAATACTTTCAAGCAAAGCACGCAATAAACATAGCACGAGTACACTAGGGATCAAAATGTTCCTTTCTGTCTACGCTATTACTCTGACCACCATACTATCTATCTACGCGGCTGCCCACATAACCAAGTCTTGGTCTTTCCAAAAATTATTGTCCTCGTCCTCTGGGCCCTTGTCCTACTTGACCCCACTTTCTCTATCGTTGTCACCGTTCGGAAGTGGGAATGGTCCCACTAGATGCCTGTTGATCCGAGCGTAAACCACAATGAACCCGATTAGCATCGGGCTGGATGGGAGACTAGCATCTACTGTCAATATCACAATGATTTATATGAAGGTGACCTCAGAGAAATCGAGGTCGTTTAGCTCCGTCTGGTTCCACGTGAGATCTATCGGGACAATGTATAGGGTCATGGGGGACACAGGTAGCAAAGGCATATCTATTAATTTGAAAAATGATAATCTACCAAAAGTGAGCATAATACTCAGCAAGCAAACTATTAATCAGTCTTTATCACATATGTCAATAATAGCACATGCAAAGGAGTTTAGATATAAAATATGGTAATCGCTTTAAAATCAACTTGCTTGGCAACCTTTTTCAAAATTTGAATAGCATATGCAAAACATTTCCTCTGAAATCAATAAACCAGTAAAACTTGAATAAAATTTGAAATTGCAATTAATTATCTTTATTGTGAATTGAATGATATCATCTTCCGAGGAACCCTGTTACCTCTCGGGCATCTCGTACCATCCAACATCGTGAGGATATCTAGGGGAACCGTGTTACACCGCTCAAGCATCCAGAGAAACCTAGTTACCCCTCCAAGCATCCCTTTTGACACCCGAGATATCGTTGTCCCAAGAATTGACGACATTCCCAAATCATATTCATTTCATGGTCCAGCAATTCAATGATTCAATTTAAGTAGGCCATTCACTAAGTAAAATGCATAGGAGCAGTTTTGTGTCCATTGTCAACTATCCTTTGTAAATCAAAGAGATGATACAAAATATTTAGTCGATAGTACTCATTCAAAAGACAGATTGCATGTTGACACCTAATTTTTGGTAACCTTAGGAAAATAAAAATAAAAATCACAAATAAAAGGAAAAAAATGGGGAAATCGATTTGATTGATTATGCATGGAAATTTGAAATTCTGATGAATATTCGGATTTTGTTAAATGCAGAAGCAATTTAAAAATCAAGCGAATAAATAGTAAGAATTTTTACAAAATGGAAGAAATCTGAACAAAATTGAGTTTATTGCGAAATCATGTTCCAATTTACAGCTTTGATTTAGTGCGGCAGAAGATGAAAACTCGAAAAATACCATACAAAGTAGCCATTTGGAATCACTATAAAAGACAGTTGCATTTTTTGTGACTAAGGGAGGAATTTGAAAAAATTCAGAGCGAAACGTGAGAGAGGGTTTCTTTGAGCTCAAAATGGAATAGAAAAAAAAAAAAATTCTTTTGGAAAAGGGAAGAGTCGAGTCGGCGAAAAGGGGAGGCGGAGAGGGTACGGAGAGACGTGAGAAAGAGAGAAAAAAAAAGAGAGGAAAAGGCGCTACAGTGTCGTCTTCTCCGAAGAGCTCCCCTGATCGCGCCTCGCCAACTCGCCACTCCGCTCGCCTCCGCCACCGCTGCCCCGCCGGCCTCCGACTGTACGTCGCTTCGAACCCCGAGCAACGCCATCCCCAACCGCTACCGCGCCTTTGCCATTGTCTTTCCACCACCGCCGCCTCACTCGACCCGCCCCGACGCGCGGCAAAGGCAGCATCACCGCGCGCCCGCGCCTCCGCCCGAGCCCCGCTTGAACGCG
Organism: Eucalyptus grandis; assembly: GCF_016545825.1. Classification (NCBI taxonomy): domain Eukaryota; kingdom Viridiplantae; phylum Streptophyta; class Magnoliopsida; order Myrtales; family Myrtaceae; genus Eucalyptus; species Eucalyptus grandis. Next base: position 52,913,666 of record NC_052613.1, on the reverse strand, counting down.
CCTCGCCCGACGCGCCGGCGCCGCGCCACCTTTGCTCGCTCGCCGCTGCCGCCGCTCGCTCCACGCACCAGCACCCACAAGCACGCCGCGCAGCAACCCGCGACCTGCGCGCCCACGAGCCCCCTTCGTTGCTCGACCCGACGCCCGTGCTCGCACCTCCATCTCGCAAAGACCGTCGCCAACGCCCGCGCTCCTCGCCATTCCGCTTGCCGTTCGTTGCTGATTGCCCTGCACTTCGCCGGAGCTCGACGCCACCGCACCTCAGCCACCGCGACTCCGCCTCTGCAGCAACCGACGCCGCCACGCCTTTGCACTCGTGAGCTCGCCCCAACGTCACTGCTCACCACCACCGCAGCAACCCGCGACCCGGCTGCTCGCCGGTCACCGACATCGCGCCTCCTGCTGCTGCCGCCGCCCAGCCCTTGCCGGAGCTCCGATGCCGGGCCGTCTCCCTCGCCCTCGCCTACCCCTTGCCGACACCGCTGTCCTCCCCCTTAGGTAGTTTATTTTTATTTTTTTCATTCTTATTTTTCATTTATTTTATGTTATCTTATTTTATTTATTTTGTTATTATTGTTCAAATCAGAATTTTGGAATGTGATGCTCATTTTATGAATATTTAGACATTATCCACAGGCTTTTGCCCAAAATTATTATAATTATTAATTTGATCCGTAAGATGTCCGATCATTTTTTTAATTGTATTAATTTTTGAATATTTTAATAGCATTTTAATTGTCGAATCAATATAATTATTAATTTGATCCGTAATATTTCGAATTAGATTTTTAATTATTTTGAACTTATTTGTCGTGATGTTTTTTTTTTGGTCAATTCTACTCTAATCCTACGCTAACATACACTCTTAGACTTTTACTCGCTCCTTCGCTGGCGTGGGAATCGAAACCCATTCCTTAAATGAAATCGTCCCACCCAAGCCCCCGAGAAGGTGGGGATTTGAACCCCACCTCCCTTCCAAGTTGGATTTGTGGTGATGTTTAGAGTTAGAGTAATCATGACTTGTAAGATAATATGTTATTTTTTTTTTGATTATTTTAATCCTTTATTTGTCGTTTGATTAGTTTATTTGAAACTTGTTTATCTTGGAAAAACACTAAAAATTAAAAAAATAAAATCAAAATCAAAATCTTGCATGAGCATATAGATTTAGTAAATTAGACATGTAGGTTAGTAAATTAGAATTTTTTAAGGATTACATTTTTAGGATTACATTTTTAGATAATTTTTTGAAATAGGTTAGGGTTGGACCTAAATAATTTTTTTATATAAATAGGGTTTTAGATAATGTTTGCACATTTTAATTATCTCATTTTTTCTAAAAAAAAAAAATAGTTTATTAAAATAGGATAGGGTTTAAGTCAAATTAATCCTTAAAATAAATTAGAAAATTATTCATTTTAGATAGTTTAATTAGGGTTTTTATTAATTCCGAATTTCAATAAAAATACAAAAATATTAGGTGCATGTTAATTAGTTTGCATAATAGGTTCATTTAATTAGGATTTGTTTGTTAGTAAAATTAGGTCACGTAGTTAAAAATGCATTTTTATAAAGAATTCTAATTTTCAAGAAAACCCAAAAAAATTGTTTGCTTTGTGTGATACAATTTATTTTTATTTATTGAATTTTTAATAATGGTTGGGCATCTATGTGATCATCTTTTGACATGATAGTAATTTAGGTTAAAATAAATCCAAGCTGCCTTTGCAAAAATATTTTTTAAAAAAAAAAAAAGAAATTGTACCGAAAGGGCATTATAGAATTTTAGTATAATCAAGTCCCCGTACTTTAGTCTCTGGTTCGTAGGGTAAAATAATTCTCTAATTATTTTACTTAGGTGTCTAATCGACCTACCATAAACCAATTAATGGCGACTTCTAGTTAATAATCTTTTGCATGTTAAAAAAACAGAAACCTAAGTAGCGAATTGGTATGGGCTTGGGAGAGTCCGAGCTAAGTTTAAAACTTAGTAATCCATTAGCCTAAACTTTAGATGGTGCACCGAAAATTAGGTCACGACATTGCAAAACAAGGATTTATCCACAATTGACAGAAAATGGGGAAGCTTGCCCATCTTTAGAAATCAATGGCATTTGCCAAGCAAATTAGTTTCAAAAATCACGAAAATTTAATATGATGTGGATAAGACTCTGAGGAATGTTTGGTGCAAAACTCAAGGTCCAGTATAGCTTGTACGAGTCCCAATAATTTTCTGTATCTTGGACCAAGTCAGGGTACAAAGCCAGGTCACAATAGGTTCAGGAAATGGCATTTTGGACACCTAATTGAACTCTAAAAATCATGGAAAAATTCCACATTATAGATTAAGAGATGGTCTAAACTTTTATGAAGGACACTAGTCCAAATTGTTTATCCGAAATTCTTTAGAAAATGGAAATCGAGCAAAGGTTTGGAAATGGCTTAAAAAATGTTAGACTTGCATAGTTTTGAAATATATTTTGCACGTATAAAGTCTGATAAATATGAAATTAAAGTATGTCGTAAAATAAGGCATAACGTACCACTTTCGTGAAGAAAGTCCCATCAAATTTATACCACAAAAACTGGCACACAATTGGGAAAATTTGGCCTATAGTGTGACCCAAAAATAGTCGTAATCTCGGATTTGTCCGCTACTCATGTCAATTAAGCTCAAACCAATGCACACTTCAATAACCAGTATTCCAACAACATATTAATATACTCAATGTACTAAAATCTTAACACTACTTACAACACATATATTTCGAAATTGTCAATAAACACAATTAAGCATTAAAACAATCGAGACAACTACAATTTGAGGAAATCGACCTTGATGTACAAAAATCGACCTACGTAGCATAATGGGAAGTAATTCACTTGCCTCGTGTCCAGCTTCTTGTCCCAACTACCTTTAAAATCAATCACGCAAGCCCTTAACATGCCTTCCAGTGCTCAGATTACTCTTTTTGTCTATCTGTTCGTTTGCGTATGAAAGGCAGTGCTAAACTGGAGTTTGGTCCTTAATGCAACTTGGAGGCTTCGCCAAAAATTTGATGTAAACCTTGAGTCTCAGCCTAAGTTATGGTCATAGGAACATCATGTAAGCGTACTGATTGTCTTATATATATATTACCCATATAGAGTCATGATCGTATAGCTAGGAAATGAGCAGATTTGGTTAGACGATCTACTATTACCCATATAGAGTCATGATCGTTAGAAGTCCTTGGTAAGCCTTGCACAAGATCCATTGTTATGTGTTCCTATTTTCATTTAGGAATATCCAATGGTCTTAACATTCCTACAGGCCTGCGATGTTTTGCCTTTACTTGCTAGCAAGTCAAGCATTGAGAAACATGCTTAGTGATGTCCACCATCATTCCATTCACTAATACTATTGGTGTAGGTTTCAATACATTTTTGTGTTTCCAAGATGAATACTATAATTACTTCTATGTGTCTCCGATAAGATTTTCTTTCTTATATCCTTATTATTAGGCACACATAATAGTCCCTAGTATCTCACGATTCCATCTTCAGAAAATTGGAATTTCGATCTTTTCCTGCCAACATTTCTTTCGGAAATTTCACGATTTCAGAGTTCAGTTCTTAGTGTAATTAGTGCACTAGTAAGATGGTCTACTTTTAACTTAAACTCCGAAATGGCGATTGCTTCTAATAAGTTCCATTCTCTTCTCCTTATACTCGCCATACCAATTGCTGACTTACGACTGAGAACATCTACTACCTTGTTCGTCTTCCCTAGATGATACAATATCTTGCAATTGTAATTTTTCAATAGTTCCATCCACCTCCTTTGTCTCATGTTTATTTCTATCTAGGAGAATAGATATTTCAAACTTTTATGATATGTATAGATTTCAAATTTCTCTCCATATGGATAATGTCTTCATATTTTTAATGCAAAATCAATTGATATTAATTCTAAGTCGTGAGTTGGGTAATTTAACTCATAAAACTTCAATTGTCTTGATGCATAGGCTATAACATTCCCATGTTGCATCAAGACACATCCCAAAACCCTTGTGGGAAGCATCATTATGCACCGTGAATCCACCAGACCTAGAAGGAATAGTTAGTATCGGAGATTTGATCAATCTTGGAAGCTCCACTTGCACTCATCGTTCCATTCAAATTTCACATTCTTCTTAGTCAATTAGGTTAATGGGCCTACTAGTCACGAAAGTCCTTCTATAAATCTCTTGTAATATCCTGTAAGTCCTAAGAAATTTCGTATTTCCATTAGTGTGGTTGGTTTGGCCAATTCACTAGTATCTCGACCTTTACTAGGTCCACCAAGATTCCATCTCTAGATACTACATGACCTAGAAATACTATTCAGTGCAACTAGAATTCATACTTGCTAAATTTTGCATACAACTTATGGTCTCTAAGAGTCTGTAGTACTATTTTCAGGTGTTGCTCGTGTTCCTCTGGTCCTTTTGAATATATCAAGATATCATTAATAAAGACAATTACAAATCGATCTAAGTATGGTTTGAATACCCTATTCATTAGGTCTATAAATGCAGCCAGTGCATTCGTCAAGCTAAATGGCATGATTAAGAACTTGTAGTGTCCATAACAAGTCCTGAAACAATCTTGGGAATGTCTTCCTTCTTAATCCTTAATAGATGATACCCTGATCTTAAGTCTATATTATAGAAAATTGAACTCCCCTACAACTGGTCAAATAAATCGTCAATTTTAGGCAATGGGTACTTGTTCTTAATTGTGACCTAACTTAGTTGTTTATAGTCAATGCAAAGACTTATTAATCCATCATTTTCTTTATAAATAGGACAGACACGGGGACTCACTTGGCTTAATAAATCCCCTATTGAATAATTCTTGTAATTATACTTTCAACTCCTTTAATTCCACTAAGGCCATCCTATACAAGTCTTTTGATATATGTTTAGTTTCTAGAACCAATTCAATTACAAACTTAATTTCCTATTCTAGTGGCAATCTTAGTAATTGCTTGGGAAACACGTTAGGGAATTCTTGGACCACACAGTTCTCTTCGAGTTTGGTCTTTTACTATTGTTAGGTACCCTTGACATCCTTCGTTAAGAAGTACATGTCTACTAACAAAATAAGGGTCACTGAGGGGTTTGTCTCATCTCCATAGAACTCAAAATTAGGCTCATCTGGTGAGTTGAATTGAATCATTTTCCTATAATAATCCCTCTTGGGCTGTTGTTTACGGAGCCAATCCATTCCTATAATGGCGTTAAAGTCATATATGGCCATCACTACTTGGTGCATTTCTTGATCTTGTCCACCTGTAGAGATCTTACAACTCTCACTTACTAGTGTGGATAACACAGCATCCTTCAACGGTGTAGAAATACTAAAAGGCATATCGAGGGGTCTAGTTTTCAATTTATCTAGTCGTCTATATCTTTCGGACACAAAAGAATGTGTTGCACCAGTGTCAAACAATGCATAGGCCTTCCTATCATTTAAGGAAATCATACTTGAGATAATGGCTTTGGAAGCCTTCGTTTTTTCCTGAGTGACCATGTACACTCATTCCTGAGTTGGTGGTTGTTGTGGTTTTCCTTGCAGAGGTGCTTTGCCCAAACGTTGTTGTGCTGATCATGTAGGGCTAGCATCCACCAAAAACTTTCTTGTGAACAGTTCCTCCCAATGTGGCCTTATTGTTTGCACCTAAAACATCTCATTAGATCTTGACGAGGTCCTAGTCCATGCCGTTCACCACATGTCACGCTCCAATCCTCGGGCACGCACACATCCTTCTACTTGGTCGATTTTATAATGCGATATCCTAGGACTAAATATCGCCAACCCTTTCGTTTATTAAGCACATGCAGAAGCAGTTATAAATCCTCAGACAATAACACATTGGGATAGAAAAGCAAGGCCATATTTTTCATATTAAAATCCAGAACCGAACCTTTATACATGGCATAACTCAAAGTCTATTCCCAAGACTATTCATAACATTCTAGTCACACTCTATATACACAACACAAGGTTCACAAACGAGGATGGGATCTCAATCCTCATCCAGGTCGTACTCAAGATCATCCTGATCCTCTTCTGACTCTTCTTCACTAAGCTCACATCCTTCAAGCTCTTCATCTTTTACCAGCTCATCGTCCTCTTCTGGTTCCTTCTTCATAGGCTCATCTACGGGCCTGAAATGTTGTCCCACAACCGGGATGAAACTATGTCTCAGCAAGTTCTACCCCACTAAAACTCGATTAGGAAACCAATACGCTAACCGGGTCGCCTATACACGCAAGGGTCAGAGGACTTACCTTGGTCTTAGATTCCACCTGCATATTAGCACAATTCAATAGGCACCCAAGCAACCACATCACGGATCGATATCTCGATCAATCGACCTAGTCGATTTCATGTCAGTCGGACCATTCACCAGTCATTTACATTAAATCAATCAATTCACAATATCATATCAAAGCAATGATCAATCGACCTAGTCGATTACATACCGACAAGACCACTTCCGGTCATTTCAATTATTCCAACTCAATTCCCAAATATGAATCACAGTCCTTAAGACACAACTTATTTATAGGTGGTAATCATGGCCCCACCAAGCAACTTTCTTAGATTTAGTGGCTTTACGGTCCCACCCGACCTTCTCAAGATTCAATGGCTTTATGGTCCCACCCGACCTTTCCAAGATTTAATGGCTTTACGGTCCCACCCGACCCTCTCAAGATCTAGTGGCTTTATGGTCCCACCCGACCCTCTCAAGATCTAGTGGCTTTATGGTCCCACCTGACCCTTTCAAGATCTAGTGGCTTTATGGTCCCACCCGACCCTCTCAAGATCTAGTGGTTTTATGGTCCCACCCGACCCTTTCAAGATCTAATGGCTTTATGGTTCCACCCGACCCTTTTTACGATGTCATACTCTGTCACCGAGCCACGTGCATTCTCCAGGAAGACATACCGAGTCTCCGAGCCACGTGCATTCTCTAAGGCTACCTTTTCGCCAAGGTGACATATCCAATCATCGAGCCACGTGTCCTTCCCAGGTGACACTCCAATTCACTGGGTCACGTGCATTCTCCAGATGATTTACCAGCTCACTTTCGATACTGACAACCAATACTCGACCAATCCTCAATCACATAGCCAAAATTGCATTATTTAAGAGCATAACTTAGAAATGCATCATTAAATCAATTTGACACGAATTAAAGCTCAAATAAATAAATGGACTGCTCCACGACAATCAGCACGAAATTCCGGTTAAATCGGCTATCCCTCGCCTATTTTTTGGAAAATAAATAAATAATTAAATTAATTTCGAAAATTAATAAATAAATACGATAAATCCAATTTAGGCCCGTAACGCCTAATTGGAAGCCAAATCGGATTGGGAAAAATCCCGAGATGCCTTCAATAAATAGTATAGGCAATTCTCTAGCTAAGTACACTAACCACCTAACTAATATGCAATGCAATTAACTAATAATCACTAATCCATGCTATTCTAACCACCTAATTGCACTTAATTAAATCTAATCAACCCTTAATCATCATTAGTCTACTAAGCAAGGATTAGTGAGATTACTCACTTGATTAAAAATCGGAGACTGGATCACCGCGACGACTGCGCAACGGCGATCGAAACTCGGGTTTTCGGCAACGTCGACGAACACTTGGGCCGGGCCCACAAGCCTCGCAAGCCCGCTGAAATTTATGGGCTTAGACTGAACTTTGGCCTAAGCTTGGGCTGACTTGCTTTGCGGGCTTGGGCTTGCTTCTTGGGCTTCAACTAAGCTGGATAACAACTAAAGATGGGCTGAAATGCTGCAGGGCTTCAATTGAATTAAACCTCTTTGGGCTGAGTTGCTGGGTTCGTGGGCTTCAATTGCAGCTGGGCTGCTCAAGAAGAAAATCCACGTGGGCTGCTGCTGTTGGAGACTTGGGCCGAACGGTGGAGAGCCCGTGAAGAAGCAGCCGGCTGAGGGAAAGATCCACGCTAGCTTCGCTGGGTTGAGCGGTGGCAGCGAAATGAGAATTCGGTGGTCTTCAACGTGCGCTGGAGTTGACTGAAGAAGATGCGTGGACTGAAGCTCGCTGGGTTGCTTGGAGGAAGGAGACGTGGACTGCTGGCAAGGGCGGCTGAATTCGGTCAGTAACCGATCGAGTGATAGCAAGATTGACTTGCTTCGTAGAGGCGAGAGGGAGTTCGGTGGGGCAGGAGTTGGCGTGGAGCTGCAGCAGGTGAAGACACGAGCTGGTGGGCTTCCGTTGCTGACCAGGCGTTGGAACGTGAAGCAGCTTCGGCAGGCAATGAAGACGCGTGGACGTGGAGAGAGGAGCGGTCAGCTGCGGCTCGTTTCAATTGCTTTGCTGGGCGACACACGGGTAGCAGCTTCGGTCAACCTCTTGGGCTTCGCTGGCTGGAGATTGACCGAAGAAACAAGAGATGGTGGAGCAGAACCGGTGGAAGTTGCTGGATCCGCGTGGGGCTTCGCTGGCAGCTAAAGGGCAGGAAATGGAGCTGGATCCGTGAAGCAGCAAATAAATCCGAGGCAGCTGGCGTGAGGCAGCTAGCGACGAAGGGAGGAGCAGCTGATGGCGTCGGTGGGGGTATTCGTGCACGGGGAGAGAGAAGCAGGTCTGTTAAAGAGAGAGATGTATCCAATTGAGAGGCCGAAGGAGGAGAAAGGAAATCGAAGCAGGAGCAGCGAGCGGATAGGGTGCCGGTCAGCGTGTCCGAGAAGCCAAGAAGGAAGAAGTCAAGGAGGGTTATCCAAACCATTAAAAGCTTGTCCCCCTTTTAGTCTTCATAAATATCCTTTGTGTCTCCCATTTACTTTCCAACAAGTAATTTTCCACAAATTGTCCAAATTGAAGCCAAAATTCCAGCTCCTAATTTAGCATCCGAATTTCATTGATTTGGGCTTCAATTCCTCACCAAAATTCCCCATTTAATGTCCAACTTCATCGAAGAAATTGCCCTTACCAATTCTGCAATCCCCTAATGCCAAATAGTTCAGCTTGAAAGTCAAAACTCTCCTCAATTCGGCCAATCCGAATTTCCGTTAAGTTCCGCGACGTCCGAATCGATTTTCCGTAAAAATCTTGGAATCTCTGAAAAATCTTCTAAGAATGAGTCGACGTTCCTAAAATAAATTGTGACACCACAAAACTTTCAATTTATGAAATCGGATCTGAATTCGCGGTTAATTTCACTTGGACGTGTTTTTTAGCGTGACCTAAGCTATTGGGTAGTTTTAAGAGGTTTTTAGTGCAAATGACCCGTGGTCGATTTTCTTTGAGCCACTATGAACCCACTCGACACATTGGCAACTCTCGATGATCGTGAAAATCTCAAGGTTTCAATTACGAGCACATAGTACCCAAAACGACAGAAAATCGGTTTAGTGCTGATCGACAAGAATTTTGCAAATCAGGTGGAATCACCCACACTCTGATTACACATCTCGGTCGAATCGACCTATCTCTGATCTCTAATCGATTTTGACAATGCCGTAATGACCCTTGCAAACTAGCACAGCTGAGCAGTCGACTTCTGGTTGAATTCTCAAGTGCATTGCATGAAAATCTCTTAATGATTTCCTCAAATAGTCTAGTTATCTCATGAGTGATTAGCTCTGAGAATAGCACTATAGACGCGTCGATGAAAGACCTGATTTATTCAATTGAAAACAGTACTGGAAATTCAGGATGTCACACCACACATTTGGCATGGTCATTTGGATACGGCACCTGATTCACGGCTTGACATTTCCTAGTTCCTCCGTAACTTCCACAATTCCACTTCTTAGGAGAAGGGCTAGTTGATTTTTGAGAGGAGTGGGACCTTTTGTCACGTCAAGTGTAACTTGGTGCCATTTGACGTCCAAATCTAATTTGTTGTTCGCTCTCCACTTATTCTCTCCTCAATTCTTGCTCCATGAGCTGGGCTCGCTCATAAATTTCATTGCAGTCCTTGATATTAAGGGGCACTAGTTGATTCTTGATGTCTGTCCTGAGATCTTTCATAAATTTCTTGGCTTTCTCCTCTCGATCTTCCACTAGCCTAGGAGCATACATGGAGAGTTCAAAATTTTTTGCTTCATATTGGTCCACACTCAACTCTTTCTAACTCAGTTGGAGAAATTCTGTTATCTTCTTGACCTTGGTGCAGTCCAAAAAATGTCTTCCTTAGAAAGCCCTAATGAACCTTGTTCGTAGAGGCGATCTTGTCCGTAGAGGCTATCCATCAATACATGGCGTTCCCTTCCAGCTAATACTCTAGTAAATGTGGATGGCTTCAACTTCAGCTTTTGCTCTATCAATCCCTGGGTACGACGTTCAGTTTTAGGTTGTTGCTTGGCTTGTCTCTCCATCAGGGTTCCTATATTAGCAAGTGCTTGCAAAATATCCTCCATCCGAGGTTTTGCCCTTGAAGTAGTGGCTTCCGTCCTTGACGGAGAAGAACTTCTTGATCTCACCATATTTTCCTGTAGATTACTGAGCATTGCCCATGTAAATGATCAATGACCCAATGTCACTAATCGTATAAACATCGCTGGAATCGCATTAGTAACATATACATGTTATTAGAATACATAAGTAACTTACAATCATTACCCACACCTCACGAGTGATAGTCCATCACCTATTGTCCATAACGAATCAAACACATGCTTTTAGTATTTTATCACAGACATTCATCCTAACTCCTTCCAACACTAACGTACCTTATAACTATAGTTAAACCAATGCTTTGATACCGCCAGAGCTGTGATGTCCTCGGCACGTCACAACTAACGTGATTATCCAATTATTTTCCATTTTTAAGCATGCAGAAACATGTAATGATAACCCAGTATGTAATACTTTCAAGCAACACATACAGAAATATAGAACCATGCCATTTCTTGTCTTTTATTTACAAATTGTTGATGACTTAGGTCTGTACACTGGGGATCAAAATGTTCCTTCTCCAGGCTATATCAAAATTCCATCTACGGTATTGCTCCGACCACCATATTGTCTATTTACATAGCCGCCCACAATCTTTCCAAAAATTGCTATCCTCATCCTCCGGGTCCTTGTCTTACTTGACCCTGCTGTCTCCATCGTCGTCACCGTCCGGAAGTGGGAGTGGTTCCACTATACACCCGCTGATCCAGGCATAGATGGCAATGAACCCGATTAGCACTGGGCCTGATGGGAGACTAGCATCTACCTTCATATGAAGGTGACCTCAAGGAAGTCGAGATTGTTCAGCTATGTCTAGTTCCATGTGAGATCTATCAGGACACGTAGAAGGTCATTGGGGACACGGGTAGTAGAGGCATATCTACTAGGATGAAAAATGATAATCTACCAAAAGTGAACATAACACTCTGCAAGTAAATTGCTGACCAGTCTATATCACATATGTCAATAACAACACATGCGTGGGAGTTTAGATATAAGATATAGTAATCGCTTTAAAATCAACTTGCCTGAGAACCTTTTTCAAAATTTGAATAGCAGATGCAAAACATTTCCTCTAAAACTAGTAAATCAGTAAAACTTGAATAAAATTTGAAATTACAATTGATCATCTTTATTGTGAATTAATTGTCACATCTTCCGGGAAACCCTCTTAGCCACAGGCATCTCGTATCCATCCAGCATTGCGAGGACATTTGAAGGAACCGTGTTACACCCCCAGACATCCGGAGGAACCTAGTTACCCCTCTAGGTATCCCTTCTAACACTTGTGGCATTGTATTCTCGAGGATTGATGGCATTCCTAAATCACACACTCATTCCATAACGTAGTAATTCAATATCAATAATCCAATTTAAACATGCTGAGTAAAATGCACAAGAGCAATTTAGTGTCCATCATTGACTATCATTTGTAAATCAAAGATAGTCAAGCAAAAAGATTGATTGCAAAACAAGGATTTATCCACAATTGACAAAAAAAAAAAGGTTCAACTCACCTGTCTATAGAAATTAAGGGCATTCGCCAAGAAATCGGTTTCAAAAATCACGAAACTTTAACACGATGTTGACGAGATTCCGAGAAACGTTTTTCATGAGAGCTTAAGGTCCAGTTTAGCTTGTACAGGTCCCAATAATTTTCTGAATTTCAAACCAAAACAGGGTACAAAGCCAGGTTACAATAGGGTCAGGAAATGACATTTTGGATGCCTAATTGAACTCCAAAAATCATGGAAAATTCCAAGTTATAGTTTAAGATGTGATTTTAAACTTTTATGGAGGACACTAGTCCAAATTGTCTATTGAAAATTCTGTAGAAAATAGAAGCCAAGCAAAGATTCGGAAATGGCTTATAAAACCAATTTTAGACCCCGCATAGTTTTTGAAATATAGTTTACACATACAAAAACCGAAAAATCTAAAATTAAAGTATGTCATAAAATAAGGCATAACACACACTTCCGTGAAGAAGGTCCCATCAAATTTGTACCATAACAACTTGCACAAAATTGGAAAAATTCGACCTACAATAAGTTGACCCAAAAACAGTCACAACCTCGGATTCATCCACGACTTGTGTCAGTTAAGTTCAAACCAATGCACATTTCAATAGCCAACATTCCAACAACATATTAATATACTCAATGTACTAAAATCTTAATACTACTTGCAACACATATATTCTGAAATCATTGATGAACACGATTAAGCATGAAAACAACTGAGGCAACTACAATTCGAGGAAATCAACCTTGATGTACGGAAATCGACCTCCGTAGCATAAATGGGAAGTAACCCACTTGCCTCGAGTCCAAAGCAAGTGGTTTCCACGGTTTGATGGAGTCTCGGAGGTCCTGTGGTCGCAGCTACCTTCTGTAGTTCGAAGTTCGACTAAGGCGAGACGGCGAGGACTGAGTCGAGTTACCGTGTCGCCGGCGGTTGTGAGATGAGGAGGAGTGTTGCACGGCTTGAGCGATCATGCGCAAAGCAGAAGGACAGAGAGAGATCGTCACGTGCGTGAAGGAGGGGAATGGAAATGAACGTGCTGCCGTATGAGGAGAACACAAGGAAGAGACGTTGGCCCCTTCTCTTCCGCCGTTTGTTGTCGTTGCACCACGGAGAGGAACCCAGGGCGAGTGGCTGACTAGTTGACTCCTTAGCACAGCCTCACGCCAGCTGATACTTGTGGGATGCTGCTGTGGACTCCGCATGTTGCAACGTGCGATAGGTAGCTTGGGCATTGGCAATGGATGTGGAGCAAGTTGCTGTTGCAGTGAGGTCGGGGCGGTGGTGGCGCTGATGTGTCACTGTGCTGGCAGTCCGATGGCGCCGCGGCAGAAGGTGTGTCGTATGAAGGCTGAAGGGTCGCGAGTGGGTGACTTGGACAAGCTGAAGTGGTTGTCCTTGCGGTAATATGATGAGGCACGGGAAAACACAATGGCAATGCGAATGGCGTGTTTGATGGCGAACTTGGTGGTGCAACATTGACTGTTAAGCATTCGAGGCTCATGATTCCATCGAGCGAAAACTTAGATGTCATAATACGTAATGTCATTTTTGAACTTTAAATCAATGTGCAATGTTGTCCTCATACTTTTAATTTATTTAATATGATCATTGAACTTTTGACATATGTTCAATTTCATCCATGAACTATATGAAAATATTCGAATTACCCTTCCATTAATTTAAGTTAATTAAATTTGTTGAAATTTGCCTTTTAATACGGGAAGTTTGAATAATGAATGAAAAAAGAACGTTAAATGTGGATTATACACATAAAATATTCAATTCATATCATAATATAATAATCAATGTTATCAAATAACATGGAAAATCATTTTTCCAAATTGAACAAATTAAACAAATTAAAAGGATTATTACGTTCTAATTTGAGTTGAATATTTTATTTGAATAATCCATGTGTCATGTTTCTTTTGTCCCTCCATTAAAAGGTTCCAAATTATAACCCAAATTAACTTGAAATAATGGAGAACTCAATTGAACAATAATAATTAATTATGGACCATATTAAACAAATTAAAAGTTCAAAGATGATATTGCACATTGGATCAAAGTTCTTGGATCTTTTGCGTTATTATCCTTAGTTTGAAAGATCAAATGAATTGGTATGGTTGTATCAAGTCTTGTGTGCATATTATTGATAATGTAGAACCTCAAAAGAAAAATAATCTACAAGAATAAAGAATAAAAATCTAGTTTTAGGCTTCGTTTTTTGCCAAATATATATATATATATATATATATATATATTTATTTACAAATATTTTCCTAAAAATGATCACTTATATCTATTACAAAAATGAATAAACGAAAAATATATTTATCATCCATGAAAATATTTAGACATAAAATTATTGGCAATAATGAAAATGTTTTCCATTAACTAATTATTTTAAGTGACACAAGTGTTTATTTTCAAGAAAAGTTTTTTAAATAATTTACTTTTTTATGAAATAAATGAAGCATAGTTCAAAGTCATTGACATTGTCTCGCATTGCAATAATAAGAATCAACAAAGAAGACATCAGTGCGAATGCGAATTATGATCGCAAGAGCTAATTTTGACGATCCAACTATCAGATGGAGGTGAGCAATCCACTTTTACAAGAAAATGGTTCATCTTGATCCTAGCCATTTGGACCTCATAGCGTAAGATGATCCTATATGTCCTCAAAAATCATGCAGCAGTAAAGCCTACTAGAGGGGAACTGAAAAAAAATGGAATTGAAGTGGATGATTCATCGTAACTTACATAGATATATTTCCACGATCAATGATTATTCTGTTTCGTGAATTACTGAAGGCAGCTTCCTTGAGACGTTCACGTGGCGTCTAAGACACGATGCAGTACAAAGTGGTGTCAAATCCTTGTGCAAAGTTCAATCATTTTTTTTATTATTATATTTTTCAATTGATTTTTAATATTTTAATTTTTCTTCTTGTTTTTTTCTTTTTCGTTAGCTGGTCAATCATAGCAACAGACGACCGAGCATAGGCGAACTAGAGCCTCACCACAACACACCACAGGCCGGCAAGGGCCAACGAGGTCGGCTAGATCGGACCACCTATGCGATGCTCAAGCCTCGCCTAAGGTCGCTAGAGCCTTACGTCTGGCGAGGCTCGAGCCCCACCTAGGTGATTGGATCTAGTTAGCTTAGAGCTCGCTTGAGGTTGATCAAGTGAGCTAGGGCCTTGCCAAATCTACGACTTGGGCAAGGCTCGCCATGACGTTTGGTGATCTCGGGCGAGGCTCCAAGTGGCTAGATTTGGTGAGGCTCGAGGTCAGTCAAGCAAGTTGGGGCCTTACCAAATCTGATGAGCTAGGCGGGGCTCAAGCCTTGCCCGGGTGGCCAAATTTGGTGGGCCTTGAGGCTCGGTGGCATTGGGCTAGTTCGGCCTCGCCTATGGCTGGTCACTTGGTGCCACCGTGGCAAGCGACCGACCAAGGAAGAAGAAGAGAAAAAGAAATAAAAGAACAACTCGATTTTAAAAAAAAAAAATGTGTTTGGTTAAAGAAATTGAGGTGGAAGAAATTGTGGAAAATATTTTTCACATTCTGAAAAGTGAAAAATATTTTCCTTATTTTTGAAAGTGTTTTTTCTAATAACAGAACCGGTACACATTTTTTGGATTTTAAAATTTGAATTAAACTAGTAGTTAATCAAAAAATACATGATTTTCTAAAAGTTATCTTAGTAATTTCGTCTTTTCTTTTAATTCTATTTCTTCTCCCTGGTATTGAAAGAAAAGTGTGGGATATTCTAGCGTTTTCTACAAAGAAAAAAAATATCTTTTATTCGAATGGAGTATAATCAGTTCTATCATGAATTAGTTAATGATTATGAATAAATGAACTAATAAAAAAAACGAGTTCTTTTTTTTATTGCGCCCGTTGGACCATCCTATTATTTCTATCAAAATAAAGTAATGTATTAACTACTCGATTTTGGTGTAATTATTTGCTCTATGCATATAAATTATCCTAATACGTAATAATAATTGAATTTTTTTCTTCATTTTCATAAAAATTTTACTTAATATTCAATATTAATAAAATGAATTATTGTCTTATTTCATTTTAAATAGAAATAGTAACTTGATCATATTCATATCATTTGACCAATTCTAACTTCTTGATTTGAATATTTGAAATATTGGTTAAAGAAGAAAGATTCAGAATAATTAGGAATAGAAAATTCTATTTAAGTATTTCATATCTTGATTTTTTGAAAAATATTTTTCTTAATTAATTCATTTTCTGTGAAACGTACGTCGGACGTTTCCCTTGTTTTCCACGAAATGGGCAGAAACCAAGAGAGCCGTCAAGATTTCTACTCCAAGAGAACCGTCGAGATTTCTAACTTGGGGTTGTGCATAAAAGTCCCTAAACATGTTAGATTTTGTTGAGTGAAGATGATCACCATGAAAGCTTTCTTTCTACTTCTTCCACTTCTTTCTCTCCCCTTGCTTTCACAGCTTCTTTCCCTTAAAGCCAATGGAATAAGCTCCAACACCACCAATTGCCCCGTAAAGGAAAGACGAGCCCTCTTGAAACTCAAAGCTGGTCTCAAAGACCCTTCCGGCTGGCTCTCTTCCTGGACTGGCCGCGATTGCTGCGAATGGGTTGGCGTGAGCTGTGACAACGACACGGGCCGTGTTGTGAAGTTGGATCTCAGAAGCCCCGACATATGCGATGACATTGTAGATGATGACAACGGTGCTCCTGAATCTGCACTAGAAGATTACAAGCCCATGTGTCTGAGCGGCCAAGTAAGTCCTTCCTTGCTTGCTTTGAAGTACTTGACTTACTTGGATCTGAGCCACAACAATTTCCAAGGCAATCCCATTCCCAGTTTCTTAGGCTCTCTCAAGACGCTGACCTATCTTAATCTCTCCCAAGCATCATTTGGTGGATTAGTCCCTCCCCAATTAGGGAATCTCTCGAACTTGCGCTATCTTGACCTCACTTTAAACTTTTATTCCCGTCAAGAGCTCCGAGTGTCGGATTTAAATTGGCTTTCTGGTCTCTCTTCTTTGAACTACCTTAACTTGGAAGGCGTCGATCTCCGGAAGGGATCTGCTCGTTGGCTGGAGAACGTTAACATGCTTCCTTCTCTGATGGAGTTGCACTTGGAGGACTGTCAGCTCTCTGAGTTCCCTGAATCTCTGTCGTTTGTGAACTTCACATCGCTTTCGGTTCTTGATCTCTCTTTTAACAACTTCAACTCCACAATGCCTCGGTGGGTTTTCAACATCACAACTCTTCTTGAGCTCACGCTCATGGATTCTGAACTCAAGGGCTCTATTCCCGCTGTTGCAGAGGGTGCGCTTTGCAAACTGCGAAAGATAATTTTGTCCTTAAATAGCTTGACAGGAAACATAAGCGAGCTTGCAGCGGGCTTGTCTGGGTGCATTAATAGCAACTTAGAGGAGCTAGATTTGTGGAGCAACAAGTTCAACGGTCCGTTGCCCGACTCTCTGGGATTGCACAGATATTTAAGACTTCTTCATCTCTCCCATAATTCCTTCTGGGGACCGATCCCGAGTTCTCTAGGAAATCTATCACGTTTGGTTGAGCTGGGCTTGTCCTTCAATAACATGAATGGTACCATACCAGAAAGCATTGGACGACTGTCGAAGCTGACCACTTTGGACCTATATTCGAATTCCTGGGAAGGTCTTGTCACGGAAAGTCATCTCCAGAATCTAAAAGAGTTGGAAATTCTCAAAATATCATCTCATTGGGCTAATTCACTGAAGTTCAGATCCACCCGTGGCTGGGTACCTGAGTTCAATTTAAGTTCCATCGCAATTAAGAATTGCCATTTGGGTCCGGAATTTCCCAAATGGCTGAAGAATCAGAAGAAACTGTCAAGCATAACCCTTTCAGGAGCTGCGATTTCGGGCACGGTGCCTGATTGGCTGTGGGAACTGTCTCGACAACTTTGGAAATTAGATCTTTCCCAAAATCGATTAGTCGGGAAACTTCCCAGACTCTTAGATTTTGGTTTTGAACCTATGGTCAACTTAGCTTCCAACCGGTTGGAAGGTTCATTTCCACTCTGGTCGAATGTGATTCAACTCTATTTGAAGAACAACTTCGTTTCAGGACCTATCCCAGCAAATGTCGACCGCCACATGTCAGCCTTAACGTACCTGGATGTGTCGAACAACTCACTCACCGGAGACCTACCTTCTTCAGTGAGCAGGCTGAAGAATCTGGTTTATCTCGATTTATCGAACAACGCTCTCACTGGAGATATTTATGCCGGGTGGATCGTTATGCCGAAACTGAAGTTCTTGGATCTTTCCAAGAACAATTTCTCCGGTCACATTCCCTGCCAAATGTGCTCGTTACTACCTCTCCTTGAATGGCTAAAGCTGAGCACCAACAATATTTCTGGAGAGTTACCCTCTTGCCCGTTAAATTGCACTTGCTTGTACACACTCGATCTAGGGAAAAACAGACTTCACGGGAGAATACCGCAGTGGACTGAAGAAAGCCTCAATACGTTATCCGAATTGATCCTCGAGTCCAATAGTTTCAGTGGAAGAATTCCTGAACAACTGTGCAACTCTCTGAACCTGCATGTCTTGGACCTCGCCAATAACGATTTGTTCGGATCAATTCCCAGATGTTTCGGCAATATGTCAGGGATGAAATCTTTACAGCTTTACTATCGGTTCCCCCCGGAATTCCGTAGTTTCTTCTCTAGAAAGATTGAGTTAATCATGAAGGGAAGGTCGATGGAGTATGACGAATTGATTCCGCTGGTGAACATGATAGACCTTTCAAGAAATAACCTCTCCGGGGAAATTCCTCCAGAGATATCAAATCTCTCAACATTGAGGGCACTGAATTTGTCGAACAACCAACTGACGGGAACCATACCGGGCAACATATCAGGGTTGAAACAGTTGGAAACTCTCGACCTCTCATCCAACCGCCTGTCAGGCCAAATTCCTCCCGGCATGTCTTCCATGACATTCTTGAACAGTTTGAACTTGTCACACAACAACTTGGACGGAGAAATTCCCAAAGGCAACCAGTTCACAACGTTCAATCCATCCAGCTTTGAGGGAAATTCGGGCCTCTGCGGGCTTCCGTTGTTGCGGAATTGCTCAACTCCAACGGGGCCGGACGCACAAGATCATGACAGTGAAGATAAAGGAAATGAGGAAGATCATCACGGACAATTATGGTTTTATGCAAGCATCGTACTGGGATTTCTGGTGGGATTCTGGTCTGTTTGCGGCACACTGGTGATAAAAAGTTCCTGGAGACAAGCTTATTTTAGATTGGCTGATAAGATGATGGACAAGATTTATTTGGCCGTCCAACTGAAAACAGCTCGTTTGCGGAGGAATTGGGAGAACAGAACCTGATGTTCTACTGAGGAGACAAGCAAGATGCTTCACTAGGTAAAAGAAGGCTTTTGAGTCAAGTTCTGCTTATATTTAAGGATATGGTCATTTTAAGTTTCGGCTAAAATACTACTAGCTTCTGTAAAACCCCTGCCCTTTGTCCCATCTTTCAACACACAACGTAGAGTAAATCATTCTCTTTCATGTACTGGATGGTCTAAGGTCCGAGGTCTATGGTTATAGATTTTAAACATTCGCACTCAAACTCCTACTGCGACCGAATCTGGCATTTCCTCCACGAGATTCAATCTCATGCGGTGACCTACAGGTAGAAACTACAAGAAGGAAACATTCTAGCAACCTACATGCAGCCAAAACAGTTCGCCTTTGGCTTCAAAGGGGTACGATGTTTTTTGTCAGGAAAAGAGCCTAGCGACTACTTGGCAAAGACATGCAAAACCCTTTTAGAGTAAATGGTAATAAGACATGATATTTCTCTAAGGAACTTGCATATAACAGTCTACTGAATTTACTGCGTCCCACCATAACGGCAATCAAGGCATCAAGTGAACTGCACCATGTACATCATTTTAACATGGATGCACGAGCAAATATCAAAAGGAGAGGGCAATTGTGGGCACTCACAAGCAAGCAAACAGATGAAGCTACCAATTAAAAATGACTAAGTAGTCAATTTGATGCCAGTGAGTACCATAAAACTGAACCTGGGAAAGGTCTTGGAAGTTCTTAGAGAAGATTATTGAGTGGATGTCATTTACTAATGATCTCTTGTAGCACGTGAAGAAAGAGAATTATGTGTTGGTATGGGATATTTAGGACATTAATGATAACCATTCTATTTTTCTATTTCTTTTTTTTTTTCCCCAGAATAAGTTTGAAATAGAAATCTGTTTGGTAACGCAATTTCATTTTTCTATTTTTGGAACATATTTCTACTCTAGAAATAGATTTGGACTAGAATCATAAGTTAATTTTTTTAATTTTTCTATTTCTAGAACAAAAATGAAAAATAAAAACTCTTTTCATTGTTCTTTTCATTGTTCACTCTCGTCATCGTCCGCCACCCACCCGTCGCCCGTGGAACAACGAATGCTCACCGTCAATCACTGGACACTGGCCACCTGCTGCTAGTCCCCATTGTCGGCCACTGCTGCCGGTCGCCCACCGCCCACCGGACGCCGAGATGCCTCCCACCATCACTTGAGAGGAAGAAATTTTATATCATTACTAAGCGAATTTCTACTTCAAGAACATAAATTTTATAAGGTTGTCAAATACATATTTTTGTTCAAAAACTTATCCGGAGAGTAGAAATAGAAAAATCCATTTCTAACCAGAGAATAGAATGGTTATTATTCGTGCCCTTATTTACTAGCACAAATCATTCATTATTTTTGTCAACAAAAAGAGCCTCCCATTAAGAGTAAGAGCAGCAAAGATGTTAGCATCTGAACCGAATTCGGACATTACCGTTGATTTCAAATGCAACTGCCAATCTTCAATGTCCGACCTTGTACCTGATGCCAGGAAAGTGTGATCATGATTCTTCAAGGCATCTGTGCTCATATCTAGAGTATTTCCTTCTTCATCTGCCAAATAGAAAAATAGATCCGAATTTTCCAAATTTCTTCATCCGGAGTAGATCTGTGAATAGACAAAATGTCAACAACAAAGATTAGATGGAAGAGCAAAGAAGGATTCTCTCTGTTGGGCCAACCAGACTGTTTATCCATGACAAGCCAACATGCTGCTATTGAAAAACTGATCAACGCAATTGACTTAGACTAATTTTCTCCAAGATTCAGGAGTCACACAAAAATGCAGGCTTCTAAGAAATAGCTAAATCATATGCTCCACTAAAGTAATCAACGTATTAGGAAAATTTAAAGCAACAAACTTAACAAACAAAAACTTTAGACAACTAGGATAGGATCTGCAAATCACCTAACCACTATTTTCACTGAGGAACTTAAGGCCTTTTCAATCACTCCTCTCAAACCTTCTCCTTCATTCAAATCAACGGATTACAAAATGGTATGCACATGCATTATGTTTCATATGCTGTTACAAAGGCATGTGAATGATAAGGTAACATGAAAAATCATGGAAATAATGGCTTGATTAGACAAGGGAATATAATCACCAGAGGCATTATAGTGATCCATCCAGAATTGGGCATTATACTGATACATTCACAATCATCAGCAGAGTACAATTGGGTATCAGATTCACAAGTTCCATATATGAACTATAAGTAGGCATCACAAGATAAAATTTCATGGTAATCACATCAACAAAAATATATGCAGTAATTATGTGCATTTAATAAGATAAGCATAGAATGATAGAATTGCATGTAAATCTCAGGCGGATGTTGAGATAGTTACTTTGGGCTTTGCACCTCAATTTGCACTGCCCGGTCTCCCCCATAACCACTTCCAACTTCCTTGGATTTCAAGAAACTTGTTGCCAATACCATACCATGATTGACCAACACCCGATGCCCAAAATCACGGCCATTATGGCTGGTCCATCCATAAGAGCTCAGTCCATCATTATCTTGGCAGACATGGCGTAGGGAGTACGTTCCATCGGTTACACCAATCCACATTAAGCCAACTAACAGAGAACGTGGCACTCTACGAAAAGAGCAGTTAACTACGACCAGGCTATATTTGGCATAAAAATCAGAATATCTCAACTGAATAGTAGGAAGAAATAGCTTAACCAACTATTTCCATCCCCAAAGCAAGGAAAATTCGTAAAGTAGGTGCATACACGCTTCTTGTATGAACTTACTATAAGTCCACATAAAGTGTGTTGGAAAAAAGTCAGCAGAAGACGACTTACCTTTTTTCGATGCGCAAATAACAATTTACCTCAGAACGATTGTTGAATTGAGGATGAATCACGAGCAATATTACCTCACGTTGGTTTGAATGTAATCACGAGGAAAACACCCGATTTCTACGGTATAAATGCCAATTTTTCTAGTAAAGGAGAAATGGAATGCCTTTTTATTTATTTATTTATGGAAATGGGACAAGAAAATGAGAGAATTTCTGAGCGTATATTCTGCCAACCTTCTCGACGATTGTCTTCAGGAGTCTTTTATATGACTCCCTCATACCTTTTCAAAGGGTGTCTTTTCATCATAACATATCAAGATGAAACGGTGCGTTCCAATCACACCCAATCATGGACGTACTAATTAAGTACAACATCTCCCACTCGGACATGATGGACTTGAAAGCACTCTATCAAGAATATAAGGCATTCAACATTCATCAACTTTACAAAACAATTCATATTGACAAGTAAGCTGTGCGACCAGTGAGTACATCTGCACTTGGGAGCTCAAATTATTCACCTGTTAGGGATGACATAATGGCTACAACCCTAAAAAGAAATAAACAATTAATGTTTTACAGTGCCCCAGACATATTTTGTAACATCAATTCAAGTATACCTATCCCTTAAAGGTATACACAATGTATTTACAATTATATCTGCAACCGCACAAGGCGATATAATTGGTCGACCAGTAAATACATGTGATAGATGTAAAACAACAATAGTCTTCCTTCGCACTCATGTTTCTCTCCATTTCAGAACAACTACTTTCCTATACACGTCTCCTAAAGCCATATCTATTCATGACCGCCGGTAACATGCTAAAGTAGCAATATTGATCTTTCACTTTGAGAGCATAATCAGAAGAACATGGGGCACAAAATGAGGTAAATTATAAATTATCTAAAGGGCTCATACGATGAGTAAAGAGAGATAATTTTACCCACCTTCCCTTGTCAGTCGTACAATGTACATGTAGTATGAATTACATGCTATAATGGATTTCTCTTTCTATAAGAGCGTATGTCATTTATTAAATATATCAACTATACGAATCTTAGCCTAAACATAGTCACCTGCTTTTCATGTACTCATGTTTAGCTTGAGTGTTACATCAGCTTGCTTTCTATAACGCCCAATTAAGTACTTGCATCCGGCATCTTTTAGGCATACATGATTGTGGGACTATCATGTTCGGTCTTATTATAAACAAATCACAGACCTCATCTTAACTCCAATCAAGGCGACATCTTATTTTTATGTACTAAACTTGCTCTTTAGCATTCATTTGTACATAACGTCTCATCTCAATGTGCTACCTATAGCACTTGAGGCGATTGCTCATGTGAGTGAGTCAATCATTGCCTACTGACGTACTTTTCAATAATATATGTGTATGATAAAACATCAAGTCACTAATAAACAAATAAGTATAGTACACATGTCCACATATACATAAACCAATGATCATCTATAATAACACATATCACATTCTACGCAATTCTAATGACATCCCGTGGGTCAAGCATATGTCTCTAGGAACAGCCTTTATAAATGGATCAACAACCATTCTACTGGTTGGAATGTATTGTAGGATAACTTCTTTCTGCACTTTCATATCTCTTATGAAGTTGTTGTTTATGTCAATGTGCTTTGTCATTCCATGATACTTGTGATCCTTCACATTAGCAATAGCTGCTTAACTATCGCAATAAACTATCACCGATCTTGGAACCTTAGTGACAGTGGCTAAATTTTCCAAGAAACGTTTTAGCCGCTTTTTACACTACGGCAGAACATGCAATAAATTATGCCTCCATCGTAGACAATGCCGTGTATGTCAGTTTCTTGCTATTCCAAGAAATCACACCTCCATTGAGTAAGAATGCATATTTAGAAGTTGATTTGCACTCATCGAAGTCTTCACCCGAATCAGCATTTGAATAGCCTAATAGGCGTAAATCATTCCCTTGGTAACAAAGTCGATAATCCATGATGCCTTTCAAGTATCTCAGGATCCTCTTTACTGCTTTCCAATGTGCTTGACTGGGATTTGATTGATATTGGCTCACGAATCCCACAGCATAACATATGTCGGGTTGAGTACACATCGTAGTATACATCAAACTTCCAACCGCACTAGCGTAAGGAACAGTTTCCATCACTTTAATTTCTTCTAGAGTCTTATGACACATCTCAGTATTTAGGCATTCACCTTGCATAATATGAGTATCAATGAGATTACAATACTGCATATTGAAACACTCAAGGATTTTTATTATATAAGACTCTTGTGATAAAGTAAGGAGTTTTCTTGATCAATTTCTTTTGATCTTAACTCCTAATATATAAGCAGTTTCTCCCATGTCCTTTATTTCAAAATTGGAGGACAATAACCAAAACCTTGCCATTTCCAACCAATATAATATTGTCCAAATAAAGTGATATAATCACAAATTTATCTTCGAACCACTTGACATATACACAGTGATCTTCTTCAATTATCATGAAATCAAAAGTTGTTATGACTCGATGAAAACGAAGATACCACTGTCTAGATGATTGCTTAAGGACATATATTAAATGATGAAGCTTGCATACTTTATCTTCTTGACCTTTAGTTATGAAACATATTGGCTGCTTCATATAGATTTCCTCATCTAGTTCTTCATTGAGAAATGCCGTCTTTACATCCATTTGATGTAATTCAAGGTCTAAATGTGCAACAATGGCTAGAATAAGGTGTATTGAGGCAAACCTTACAATTGGTGAAAATGTTTCCTCATAGTCTATACCCTCTTGTTGAGTATAATATTTCACCATAAGGCGAGCCTTATACTTTTCAATGGATCCATCCGCCATTCGCTTAATTTTGAAAACCCATTTGTTTCCAATGGCCTTGCGATGGGGTGGTAGATCAACAAAGTCTCATACGTGATTTGTCTTCATAGACTCCATCTCATTTTCCAAAACTTTTCTCCATTCTTCCTTATCAGAAGATGAAAGAGCCTCTTGAACAGTCTTTGGTTTGGCATCGTCTTTCTGCAGCAATCATAAACGCTTCCCTTTCAATCTCAAAACGACGACAATGAGTACTTTTACAATTACTTTTACGCAACTGAATTTCTCTTGAATTCAGTTCGCCAAATGATGCAACACTCCCACTAAATCTTACATGTTGAGGTAAATTTTCATTTCTCTCTACAACATCAGTGGATGTGTTATTAGGATCTTCTATCTCATATAATTTGAAGTCCTTATCAATCTCTCCTCTACTAGGAAAATCGTTTTCTAAGAACGTGACATCTCGTGACTCCATTTCGGTCATACTTTCATCAACTTATTTACCTATGAACACGTACCCTTTGGAATGTCCAGAATATCTTATAAAGATACTCTTCTTCCCTCTAGAACCTAATTTGCCATATTTATGGGAAGAATCATGAATATAAGTTGCACATCCTTATGGATGTTGATTATTTAAGTCTGGTTTCCTACCAATCCATATTTCATAAAGGATGGAAGTGACCGATTTTGAGGGCACTCGGTTAAGTACATAGGTATCAATCAATAACTCATCTCCCCAATAAGAGATAGGTAAATTTGCTTGCGTCATCATAGATCTAACTATTTCCAATAGGGTTCTATTCCTTCTCTCAGCTACCCCATTTTGTTGTGGAGTACCAGGAATAGTCAATTATCGTACAATTCCATTTTCATCACAAAGAGCCTTAAATTGCTCAGATAGATACTCACGTCCGCGATCGGTTCTCAATGCCTTTATTGTTTTGTTCAACTGATTCTTCACCATCGCTATATATCATCTAAAGCAATCTAATGCTTCTGACTTATGGGAAATCAGAAAAACATAACTGAAATGCATATAGTCATCTATAAAAGTGATGAAATATGAGACTCCATGCATCGCCTTCACATTCAAAGGACCATAAATGTCAAAATGTATGCATTGCAATAATTCGGCTTTAATCCATTTACCAAATGGTTTTCTAGTTGCTTTTCCTGCTAAACAATGTTCACATACGGGTAGATTAACATTAGTGAGTGACTCTAAAAGGCATTCTCTAGCTAATCTTTGCATTCTTTGTAACCCAATGTGACCTAATCTAGCAAGTCAAGTATTTGCATTAATCTCAACATTACTGGAAGATGCAATTAAAGAAAAACAACCATCGACATTAATATTGTATTGATCATAGTTAATGTTTAACACCATAAAACTATTTGATACATGACCCGAACCATAATAAACTGTTCCAAACAAAATGTCAACACAATCATCATGGAAATTCAATACATAGCCTAGGCTAAGAAGAACAACTACGGAGACCAAGTTTCATTGAATATCTGGAGCATAGAGGACATCATGTATGAATAGGCTTCGACCATCACGTAAAATTAATTTACATGCGCTGATACCTTCACTTCAATGCTTCTTAGTCTCTAGCTACATGATCTATTGCTCTCGAGTCTACAGTCCACATTGGATGAGATTCAGCAAGCATTATAGTGCTAAAAAAAAAAAGCATTACATAAAGTAATAGAGTAATAGGGTACCTCTTTCGGCTCAGTGCATTCATGATCAAAGTGACCCATTTTGCCATAATCGTAGCACTTCATTTTGGCCTTGTCATTCTTCTCACCACGCTTCTTGCGTTGGAAGGTCTTAACCTTTTTGAGGTGCCTGATCAGTCTTCTTCCCTTTGTTGTTGAATTGATGATTCCTTTTGTGCTTGAAGCCCGAAGCTTTGTGCGAACTCAATTCAGCAACATAAGCATGGGTAGAGGATCTCGTAGCCTCTAGGCGCTCATTCTCTAATTACAAATAGTCGTAACCTTGGATTCATCCATGACTTGTGTCAGTTATGTTCAAACCAATGCACACTTCAATAATTAGTATTCCAACAACATATTAATATACTCAATGTACTAAAATCTTAATACTACTTGCGACACATATATTCTGAAATCATCGATGAACACGATTAAGCATGAAAACAATCGAGGCGACTACAATTCAAGGAAATCAACCTTGACGTATGGAAATTTACCTACGTAGCATAAATGGGAAGTAATTCACTTGCCTTGAGTCCAAAGAAAGTGGTTTCCACGGTTTGATGGAGTCTCGGAGGTCCCGTGGTCCCAGCTGCCTTTTGTAATTCGAAGTTTGACTAAGGTGAGACGGCGAGAACTAAGTTGAGTTATTGTGTCGCCGGCGGTCATGAGATGAGGAGGAGTGTTGCACGGCTTGAGCTATTGTGCGCAAAGCAGAAGGACAGAGAGAGATTGTCGCGTGCGTGAAGGAGGGAAATTGTGACATTCGGACTTTTGCTCGACAAAGAGCGAGCTCCGAATTTTTGACGGTTCATGCTACGTTAACAAGCTCGTGTTAACATGAGCTGTCAATTAGGGCCTCAATAGGAGAGTTTTTCTATTTAAGGTCTTTATATATACATATGTATCTTTTGATTTGTAGGAGATCTCCTGATTTGTAGTGATTTATAGGAGATCTCTAGATTTGTAGGAGATTCTAGGATGGTTACGTCAGTGTATATATGCGTGGTTATATTCTTGTAAAAAATATGGAACACAGTAAGAGAAAAATTGTTGTTACTGTTCAACATGGTATCAGAGCAAATGATCTAGGGACTCTGTGTTCTGATCACGATTTGAATTCCTTGTCGTGGCGTAGTCGCGTGGTGATTTCGTGCGGATTGCCACACTGACTGCACCTTTTATCGGGATTCATGGCGGATGACAAGCCACCCATCGAGATAGTTCCTCCGGCTCCCGGCGGAAGGCACTTGTAGTCCCGCATCAGCTCGGGAGGTACTTCCACTACGATGCACTCCTTGAATCCTTCACGTCCAAGTTGACACAAATCTTGTCCCACCATCAAGCCTCACCTTCTCATGCTGAAAACTCCGCCCCACTAATTGCAGTCAAGTTGGATGGCCGTAATTATGGCCTTTGGTCCCAAGTTGTCGAGATGTATATCTCAGGGAAAGACAAATTGGGATATATCAATGGGGATTTTCCACCCCCACTTCCGACCGACCCTAATTTTCGGAAGTCGAAAACTGACGACAGCAGATGTTAAATGATGGCTCATCAATTCCATGGACCCGGCGTTGATTGAGAATTTTATCCGTTTCCCAACAGCAAAGGCGGTATGGGATTCGGTGGCTACTACGTTCTTTGATGGCATCGATGTCTCCCAAGTGTATGATCTAAAGCGACGTTTGTCTCAACTGAAGCAGGCAGGCGGCCTGATTGAAAAGTATTATAATGATCTTCAGGGTTTATGGCGGGAGGTTGATTTTCGACGGCCTAATCCCATGACTTGTCCTCGTGATATCGAGCGCTACAACGCTCTTGTGCAAGAAGACCGTGTATATCTTTTCCTTGATGGGCTCGATGACCGCATTGACAAAGTCAGGGCTGATGTTTTACAGATGCATCCCCTCCCGATGGTGGAGCAAGCGTACGCCAGGGTGAGGCGAGAGGATGTACACCAAGCTGTTATGTTATCTTCAATTGAACCATCTAGCACCGCGGCAGCCCTGGTGTCGCGTGGTGGAAATGTTATCTCACATTTTCTCGAGGCCAACAATGAGTCCAAAGCTCTCCAGATGGTCCCACCTAATATCGCGTCTGGTGGAGGGAGGACTAACAAAGGTTTGAAGGCTAAACCACAACATCCAGGAGGCTGTACTCATTGTGGTAATACTAAACATACAAAAGATACATGTTTTAAATTGCACGGTTATCCGGATTGGTGGAAGGAGTTGCAGGACAAGAAAAAGACAGAAAGTTCTATAGGACGAGGGCAGGCATCATTGGCTACCGGGACCTCACCCCTTTCCTTGGTACCGCAGGTAGACGCTATCAATACTTCTGATGTGGCTCCTGAAGGTAACATTGGGTGTGCACTTGTTAATAATTCTCAGTGTGGCAGGGAGGGGTGGATTGTTGATTCCGGCGCAACGGATCACATGACACCCAATCGTAATGATATTATATGCTACACCACTCCGAGGAGACAGAGTATATATAATGCGAATGGCACTAGTTATCCTGTCCTTTGGGGCTGGCAATGTTGATCTTACACCTTCTTTATCATTGTCTCACACTTTATTAGTGCCCTCTCTGTCTAACCGGTTACTCTCTGTTGGCCAACTCACTGATGCTTTGAAGTGTTGTGTTCTTATGTATCCATCTTTTTGCTTATTTCAGGATATCCTCACGAAGGAGATTATTGGTCGTGGTACTAAAAGGGGGGGCTGTACTATGTTGATGACTTTCAAGCAGGCCGAGCACATCACACAAGTAGTGGGTCTACTAATAAAGAGAAAGCGATTTGGTTATGGCATCGTCGCTTAGGACACCCGTCTTTTGGGTATTTAAAACATTTATTTCCAGACTTGTTTCATAATTTGTCAGATACTGAATTCCAATGTGAGACATGTATTTTGGCAAAAAGTCATCGTGCCTCTTTTCCTTTGAGTTTTAATAAAAGCATCAGGCCATTTTCTTTGGTTCATTCGGATGTGTGGAGCGCTTCACCGCTTACTACTCTATCTGGGATTCGTTGGTTTGTAACATTTGTGGATGATTGTACCCAGATGTCTTGGGTTTATTTAATGAAGCATAAAGATGAAGTGGCAACAATATTCCGTATGTTTCATCAGATGATTGCAACACGGTTTGGGACTCAAATTCAAGTCCTTCGTAGTGACAATGGTGGGGAATATATTAATCAGCATCTTGCAGTTTACTTTCAGGATCACGGGCTTATACATGAAACGTCTTGCACTAGGACACCCCAATAGAATGGTATCGCTGAAAGGAAGAACCGCCATATCCTCGAGACAGCATGGGCACTCCTCATAGGTGGTCAAGTTCCATCTCGTTTTTGGGATGCCGCCATGGTTACAGAGGTACATTTGATGAATAGAATGCCATCTCGTGTGTTGAATTTTCAAACCCCACTTCAAGCACTTGCATCCTATGTTCCTCTTCCTTCCATCATGACACTACCTCCCAAAGTGTTTGGGTGTGTGGCATACGTCCATCTCCACAAGAACCAACGGACAAAACTTGATCCGTGTGCGGTGAAGTGTGTTTTCTTTGGTTATGGCACTCATCAGAAAGGATACCGTTGTTACAATCCGGCTACCAAGAAAACCCACATCACAATGGATGTCACATTCGTTGAGTCCGAATTATTTTTTTCCACACCCAATTGTACCTTTCAGGGGGAGACTTCTAGTGAAAGGAAAAATTGGTGGGAATGTGGTGTGATGGCAGGGGTTGCGGCTGATTTTGCTTTAAAAAAGAATGACCCTGCAATGCCAACACCTGGTGACACAAGGACTGGTAACACACAAGCTAAGGTGCAAGTTGACAAGCGGGTTCACATGTTGGCCAGCAATGGTGTGGTCATGGATCATGGTGGGACAATGGAAAATAAGCAGCAATACACTAAGGAATCTGATCATCAGGTTGATTTGGTGCAAGAGACACACAAACAATCTCAAGAACAGCTCCCTCCACTTCAAAATACCCCTTTTTTAGTACCTGACAATTCTCCTGAGGATACTCCTGAGGTAAGTTCTTCTACCACACAGAATTTGTCTGTTGATACTGATGTAGCTATTTGTTATAAATTGCCCGATAGACATAATCGTGGCAAGGCTCCTAATAGGTACTCTCCAGATGTGGAAGAACGAAGGTCAAAGTATCCGATTACTAATTATGTTTCGACAAAGCAATTGTCGAGACCTTTAAAGGCATTTGTCTCGAATGTCTCTGCAAGTAGAGTTCCTAGTGGAGTACAAGAGGTATTGAGGAACCCCAAGTGAGTTCAAGCAATGCAAGAAGAGATGGAAGCTTTACAAGAAAACAAGACTTGGAGACTTATAGTATTACCGAAGGGAAAGAAGGCGGTAGGATGTAAATGGGTCTTCACCATCAAATATAAAGCATATGGTTCTGTTGAGAGGTACAAAGCACGTCTGGTAGTAAAGGGATATACTCAGACCTATGGCGTGGACTACCGAAACATTCTCTCCAGTTGCAAAAACGAACACTGTGTCTTGGTATTGTTATCACTTGCAACAAATTTGGACTGGCCCTTACATCAATTTGATGTAAAGAATGCGTTCTTACATGGAGACTTGGAAGAAGAGATCCACATGGAAATCCCACCAGGATATGTGTGTGCTGATAAATCGGAAGTGGTATGTAAACTTGAGCAGTCGTTGTACGGATTAAAGCAATCACCATGGGCTTGGTTTGGTCGCTTTAGCTCTGCAATGAAAAGGTATGGGTACACTCAAAGTAATTCAGACCATACGTTGTTCCTGAAACGGCAGCATAACAAAGTGACAGCATTGATTATATATGTAGATGACATGATCATCACAGGGGATGACCTTGAGGAGATCACAGAACTTCAAAGGAAACTGGCAAATGAGTTCGAGATGAAGAACTTGGGGGGCCTAAAATATTTTTTGGGTATTGAAGTGGCTAGATGAAAGGAGGGTATATTCTTGTCTCAACGAAAGTATGTATTGGACTTGTTGGCTGAGGTGGGGATGTTGGATTGCAAACCTACTGATACCCCTATAGTACAGAATCATAAACTTGGAGTTTTCCCTAATCAGGTATCGACCAATAAGGACCGATATCAAAGGTTGGTAGGGAGATTAATTTATCTATCGCACACTCGGCCTAACATTGCATATGCTGTAGGAGTTGTAAGTCAATTTATGCACACTCCTAGTGAAGATCATATGAATGCTGTAGTTCGAATTTTACGCTACTTGAAGTCAGCACCAGGAAAAGGACTTTTCTTTGCGAAGAATAATCACCATGAGGTGGAAGGATTTACGGATGCTGATTGGGCTGGCAATACCTCGGATAGGAGATCGACGTCAGGCTACTTCACATTTGTGGGAGGAAACTTGGTTACATGGAGGAGCAAGAAACAAAAGGTAGTAGCCTTGTCAAGTGCTGAAGCTGAGTTTCGGGGGATGGCTAAAGGACTATCTGAGCTTTTGTGGCTAAAGAAGTTGTTGACAGAACTTGGTTTTCCACCTAAGTTAGGAATGCAATTGTTTTGTGATAATACGGCCACGATTCAAATTTCCCACAACCCAGTTCAACATGACCGCACTAAACATGTTGAAGTTGATAGGCATTTTATCAAGCAAAATCTGGATGATAGGGTGGTGAGCTTTTCATTTATCAAATCTGAAGACCAGTTGGCAGACATACTTACAAAGGTTGTATCGAGTCGAGCTTTCCACAGCTCACTTGTCAAGCTGGGTATCAAAGATATTTTCTCACCAGCTTGAGGGGAGTGTTAACATGATCTGTCAATTAGGGCCTCAATATGAGAGTTTTTCTATTTAAGGTCTTTATATATACATATGTATCTTTTGATTTGTAGGAGATCTCCTAATTTGTAGTGATTTATAGGAGATCTCTAGATTTGTAGGAGATTCTAGGATGGTTACGTCAGTGTATATATGCGTGGTTATATTCTTGTAAAAAATATGGACCACAGTAAGAGAAAAATTGTTTTACTGTTCAACAGCTCGTCGTTGAACTACACTATTTGTATAATCCTCGAGTCGTCACCAAGATGCCGTCACTATACATCGTTAACAACTCCGATGTTCGGTCCCAATCCCGCCTTGTCACACAGCCCGTGGCGCGATGTCTCGTCTCTAGCTGGCGTGGAATTTGGCTGCCAAAATCAATGAGTCAACCGCAATTACAAGGGGATGGCAGCTCCAGCATCGGAAGAAGAAGGCCCCGAGGTATGGAGCGGGCAGTCGCTCCTCTTCCTCCCCATTTTCACGACCTCCACCCCTGCAGGACACATCTGTCCAGTTGGCCGTTTCACCTATCGCCAGCATCAAGCAGCTCATCATTTCGCGGTACGAAGGCCGCACGTTCATGTTTCCTTTCCCTGCTGAACACCGCACCATCCGCTCGTTTCCCCAGCCCATTATCACGTTCATCCCACAAAAAAATCAAGAGCTTGACCAGCTGTCCAGCCCCTCTGAAAACTCTTGAACTCTCTCCATCATTTGAAGATTTTTAAACCTTTTCCCCCACTCCTCAATTGCCACGAACAAGACCACATTTCTAGCTGGCATAGGATAAGGTAATTGAGTCAACAAAAGCTGCCCAAGGTGGGCAGAGTTGGCTGAAGGAAAGGGGACAGAGAGAGAGAGAGGGAACGATTAGTCCCCTGGCCGCACGCTCTCTTCAGGTCCTTCAGTTTCTTCCCCCCATTTCGGTGGCAGCTGTGAACCAGAGAAGCTAGCAATTCGCGGCCCTTGCGTCGTCATCGCCAGCTTGTCTCCATTCCGCCAGACCGTCTCCACAACGCACTAGGACCTGAGACAAATGGATATCATCCATTCTATCCTATATTGATCCTTTGTCATGTGATGAGAATAGTTTCATAGAAACCCAAGAACGTTGTTGAGATTTTCATCTAATAGAAGTTTTGACTATGTTGTTCATTTAGTCAGAAGTTCCAACTACGTTACTTAGTTATGTTGTTGAGTTTGAAATAGTCAACTTGTATTTAGGTCATAGAGGCATGGGTAGTCGATATTTGGCAATGTGCGAAGGCTGGAACGGCAGACACTTTGAAGGAAATTCGTGACTGAGCTGAGGGCAGGTTCGGATCTAGCCTGATTCAGAAGTTTGCTAATTTTTCATCGACTTATGTGTTACAAATTTCATTGGGCGTTATTCACGAGAGTTGTCCCTTATTGACTATTCTACAACATACTTTAATTTCATAATTTTTGGGTTTCATATGAAAAAAATATATTTGAAAAACTTCAGGATTCAAAATCTGTTTTTGGGTCGCATGACCGACCTCTTTATGCTTTTCATTTTCTACAGATTTCTCAGTCCATAATTATGAAATATGTTCTTCACAAAAGTTGTAGAGTTCATCCCAAGCTACCACATACTAAATTTTCATAATTTTTTGGTCTCAATAGGTTAGTGAAATATTTATTTTTCTACTCAATTTCGTCCTGGAGATTTTGACTGTTTTGAGCCCAGATTGCAAAAATTATTTAGGACTGTATGAACTGAATTGGGTTTTAAGTTCTCATGAAATATGTTCCTTTAGATCTTTTCTACCTTGTACCAAAGTTTCATAATTTTTGAAGATTGATTACCTAGACAATAGCTATCAACTTTACAGGCGTGCGAGATGCCTTATGAGGCTAGTTTAGGCCTAGAATGTGGGACCTTCCCCACAGTTTACTTAATACCTATATGGACGAGTTTGTATTAGTCTAAGGAATGAAAACGAATGATAATTCATTAGATGCATGCTTAAATCCTTGAATGATAGTGGCGTTAATGTACTTTTAATTGAATTGTGAAATTGCTGCATCATAGTGTGAATGTGTGATTGATAATGCTGTCAATCCTTGGGATGATGATGCCCCGGGTTGTAGAGGGATGCCTGGAGGGGTAACTGGGTTTCTTCAAATGCCTGGGGGGTGTAATGTGGTTCCCCCAGATGCGTCGCTATACCGGATGGGTGTGAGATGCCCGGGGGGTAACGAGGTTCCTCGGAAGATGATGGTAGTATGAACTTGTATTGATTGTGACTTTGGTATTCCTGAATCGAACTATTGGTCATTTGTTAGGGAAAGTTATTACTTATATTGATCAACCGTGTATTTTGAAAGGTTCTCAAGTTAGCTATTGTGTATGTGATTTATGAAATTTTCTATTGAGATTTTCTTTGTCATACGCTGATCGATTTGTGTGGCATAGACTAGTGGAATTTCTACTTGCTGGGTTGTGACTCATTGGTTTTGACTTCATCTTTTCAAATCATTAGAATGTCGATCCCACTTGCCTCCCCGATGATTCGCTACGGGGTGCTGGTGAACTTCACTTGGGAGAAGGACAAGTTCACGAACCTGATTTTCAGAATATTGTCTTCATTCGGATTAAGTCGAATATGGCCGTTGACATTACCCTTGAGTTCGTTAGGGTATATGCTTGCGTTAACGGACATACGGTGGGTCCACTCCCACTGTCCTCTAAAGGGTTAGGAGGCAAAGACAGCTTGGTGACATAGGAAGGAGGTAGAAGGGAACACGATTTTTGGAGCTCGGAAGATTTTGAGAACATCAAAGGCCACTGTTAGACGACACTTGTGCAGCTAGGTGGGGAGGGGTGACCAACCTAGAGTCTAGTGTAGTCAGTTTAGTGCTGACCTTTTGTACTTTCCCATGGCACCCCACCAGTCATCTAATGTACATGTATGAATAAATAAGAAATGAAGTTGCCTTATTTATAGAAATCGCATGTACCTTGAAATTTTTGTTGTCCCTTATGCTTCCCCATGCTTAAGAAAAATTACAATGAAGAAGATATTGACAATAGTAGTTTTACAGTAGCCATGACGTGCTGGGTCGTCACAGAAATGGAAATGAATGTGCTGCCGTATGAGGAGAACACAAGGAAAAGACGTTGGCCCCTTCTCTTCTGCCGTTTGTTGTCGTTGCACCACGAGGAGGAACCCGGGGCGAGTGGCTGACCAGTTGACTCCTTAGCACAGCCTCACGCCAGCTGATGCTTGTGGAATGCTACTGTGGACTCCGCATGTTTCAACGTGCGATGGGTAGCTTGGGGATTAGCAATGGATGTGGAGCAAGTTGCTGTTGCAGTGAGGTTGGGGCGGTGGTGGCACTGATGTGTCGCTGTGCTGGCAGTCCGATGGCGCCGCAGCAGAAGGTGTGTCATACGAAGGCTGAAGGGTCGCGAGTGGGTGACTTGGACAAGCTGAAGTGGTTGTCCTTGCGGTAATAGGCACGGGAAAACACAACGGCAATGCGGATGGCGTGGTCTGATGGCCAATTTGGTGGTGCAGCATTGACCGTTACGCATTCGAGACTCATGATTCCATTGAGCAAAGACTCGGATATCATAATATGTGATGTCATTTTTGAACTTTAAATCAATGTGTAATGTTATCCTCATACTTTTAGTTTATTTAATATGATCATTGAACTTTTGATATATGTTCAATTTCATCCCTAGACTATATGAAAATATTTTAATCGTCCTTCCATTAATTTAAGTTAATTAAATTTGTTGATTTGTCTTTCAATACGGGAAGTTTGAATAATGAACGAAAAAAGAACGTTACATGTGGATTATCCACATAAAATATTCAATTCAATTCATATCATAATATAATAATCAATGTTATCAAATAACATGGATAATCATTTTTCCAAATTGAACAAATTAAACAAATTAAAAGGAATATTATGTTCTAATTTGAGTTGAATATTTTATGTGAATAATCCATGTGTCACGTTTCTCTCGTCCCTCCATTAAAATGTTCCAAATTAGAACCCAAATTAACTTGAAATAATGGAGAACTCAATTGAACAATAATAAAAAAATTCATTGATCATATTAAACAAATTAAAAGTTCAAAAATGATACTGCGCATTGGATCAAAATTCTTGGACCTTTTGTGTTATTATCCTTAGTTTGAAAGATCAAATGAATTGGTATGGTTGTATCAAGTCTTGTGTGCATATTATTGATAATGCAAAACCTCAAAGAAAAATAATCTACTAGAATAATGAATAAAAATCCAGTTTTTTGCCCCAAAAAAAAGAATATTTAAAAATATTTTTCTAACAATGATCACTTATATCTCTTACAAAAATGAATAAACGAAAAATATATTCATTATTCATGAAAATATATAGACATAAAATTATTGGTGATAATGAAAATGTTTTCCATTAACTAATTATTTTAAGTGATATAAGCGATTATTTTCAAAAAATATTTTTCAAATAATTTATTTTTTATGAAATAAATGAAGCATAGTTCAAAGTCATCGGCATTGTCTCGCATTGCAATCATAAGAATCAACAAAGAGGACATCAGTACGAATGTGAATTATGATCGCAACAGCTAATTTTGACGATCCAACTATCAGATGGGGGTGAGCAATCCACTTTTACAAGAAAATGGTTCATCTTGATCCAAGCCATTTGGACCTCATAGCGTAAGATGATCCTATATGTCCTCAAAAATCAGTGCAGCAGTAAAGCCTACTAGAGGGGAACTGAAAAAAATGGAATTGAAGTGGATGATTCATCATAACTTAAATATATTTCCACGATCAATGATTATTCTGTTTCGTGAATTACTGAAGGCAGCTTCCTTGAAACGTTCACGTGGCGTCTAAGACACGATGCAGTACAAAGTGGTGTCAAATCCTTGTGCAAAGTTCAATCATTTTTTTTATTATTATATTTTTCTTTCGATTTTTAATATTTTAATTTTTTTTTTTTTTTTTTCGCCTTTTTCATTAGCCCGGTCGTCGGTCATAGTGGCGATCGACGATCGACGACCAACGACCAAGCATATACGAACTAGAGCCTCACCACAGGCCGGCAAGGGCCAATGAGGTCGGCTAGATCGGACCACCTGCACGAGGCTCGAGCCTTGCCTGAGGTCGCTAGAGCCTTACATTTGGCAAGGCTCGAGCCCCACCTAGGTGGTTGGATCTGGCTAGCTTTGAGCTTGCTAGAGGTCGATCAAGCGAACTAGGGCCTCGCCAAATCTGCAACTTGGGCAAGGCTCGCCATGACATTTGGTGATCTCGGGCGAGGCTCCAAGTGGCTAGATCTAGCGAGGCTTGAGATTGGTCAAATGAGTTGGGGCCTCACCAAATCTAACGACAAAGCTAGGCGGGGCTCGAGCCTCACCCAGGTGGCTAGATTTGGTGGGCCTCGAGCTCGGTGGCGTTGAGCGAGCTCAGCCTCACCTATGGCTGGTTGCTTGTTGCCGCCATGGCAAGCAACCGACCAAGGAAGAAGAAGAGAAAAAGAAACAAAAAAAAAAGTAAAAGAAAAACTCGATTTTAAAAAAAAAAAAGGAAAATGTGTTTGATGAAAAAAATGAGGTTGAAGAAGTTATGGAAAATGTTTTCACGTTGTGAAAAGTGAAAATTTTTCCCATCTTTGTGTTTTTCAAAAAAAAAAAAACTTAAATAATTCATTTTTCGTGAAATGAACGGTAGAAAATTCAAAAAACCTTTTCCTTGTTTTCCACTAAATGGGAGAAACCAAGAGAACTGTCAAGATTTCTACTCCAAGAGAACCGGCGAGATTTCTACTTGGGGTTGTGCATAAAAGTCCCTAACATGTTGTTAGATTTTGTTGAGTGAAGATGGTCACCATGAAAACTTTCTTTCTACTTCTTCCACTTCTTTCTCTCCACTTGCTTTCACAGCTTCTTCCCCTTAAAGCCAATGGAATAAGCTCCAACACCACCAATTGCCCTGTAAAGGAAAGACGAGCCCTCTTGAAACTCAAAGCTGGTCTCAAAGACCCTTCCGGCTGGCTCTCTTCCTGGACTGGCCGCGATTGCTGCGAATGGGTTGGCGTGTGCTGTGACAACGACACGGGCCGTGTTGTGAAGTTGGATCTCAGAAGCCCCGACATATGCGGTGACATTGTAGATGACGACGACGGTGCTCCTGAATCTGCACTAGAAGATTACAAGCCGATGTGTCTGAGCGGCCAAGTAAGTCCTTCCTTGCTTGCTTTGAAGTACTTGACTTACTTGGATCTGAGCCACAACAATTTCCAAGGCAATCCCATTCCCAGTTTCATAGGCTCTCTCAAGACGCTGACCTATCTTAATCTCTCCCAAGCATCATTTGGTGGATTAGTCCCTCCCCAATTAGGGAATCTCTCGAACTTGCGCTATCTTGACCTCACTTTCAACTTTTATTCCCGTCAAGAGCTCCGAGTGTCGGATTTAAATTGGCTTTCTGGTCTCTTTTCTTTGAACTACCTTAACTTGGAAGGCGTCGATCTCCGGAAGGGATCTGCTCGTTGGCTGGAGAACGTTAACATGCTTCCTTCTCTGATGGAGTTGCACTTGGAGGACTGTCAGCTCTCTGAGTTCCCTGAATCTCTGTCGTTTGTGAACTTCACATCGCTTTCGGTTCTTGATCTCTCTTTTAACAACTTCAACTCCACAATGCCTCAGTGGGTTTTCAACATCACAACTCTTCTTGAGCTCACGCTCATTCATTCTGAACTCAAGGGCTCCATTCCCGCTGTTGCAGAGGGTGCGCTTTGCAAACTGCGAAAGATAATTTTTTCCTTAAATAGCTTGACAGGAAACATAAGCGAGCTTGCAGTGGGCTTGTCTGGGTGCAATAATAGCAACTTAGAGGAGCTAGATTTGTCGACCAACGAGTTCAACGGTCCGTTGCCCGACTCTCTGGGATTGCACAGATGTTTAAGAGTTCTTCGACTCTACCAAAATTCCTTCTGGGGACCGATCCCGAGTACTCTAGGAAATCTATCACGTTTGGTTGAGCTGGACTTGTCCTTCAATAACATGAATGGTACCATACCAGAAAGCATTGGACAACTGTCGAAGCTGACCACTTTGGGCCTTTATTCGAATTCTTGGGAAGGTCTCGTTACGGAAAGTCATCTCCGAAGTCTAAAAGAGTTGGAAATTCTCAAAATATCATCTTATCGGGGTAGTTCACTGAAGTTCAGATCCACCCATGGCTGGGTTCCTGAGTTCAATTTAAGTTTAATCGCAATTGAGAATTGCCAGTTGGGTCCAGAATTTCCCAAATGGCTGAAGAATCAGAAGAAACTGTCAAGCATGACCCTTTCAGGAGCTGCGATTTCGGGCACAGTGCCCGATTGGCTGTGGAAACTGTCGCAACAGCTTCAGATATTAGATCTTTCCGAAAATCAAATGGTGGGGAAACTTCCCAGATTCTTAGAGTTCGATTTTGGAGCACTAGTCAACTTAGCTTCCAACCGATTGGAGGGTTCATTTCCACTCTGGTCGGATGTGATTGCCCTCTCTTTGAGGAACAACTTGATTTCAGGACCTATCCCAGCAAATGTCAACCGCCACATGTCAGCCTTGGTTTTGCTGGATGTGTCGAACAACTCACTCACTGGAGACCTACCTTCTTCAGTGAGCAGGTTGGAGAATCTAATTTTTCTCGATTTATCAAACAATGCTCTCTCTGGAGATATTTATGCTGGGTGGAACATTATGCCGGGCATGACAATCTTGGATCTTTCCAAGAACAATTTCTCCGGTCACATTCCCTGCCAAATGTGCTCGTTACTACCTTCCCTTGAATGGCTAAAGTTGAGCACCAACAATATTTCTGGAGAGTTACCCTCTTTCTTGTTAAACTGCACTCGCCTGCACACACTCGATCTAGGGGAAAACAGACTTCACGGGGTAATCCCGCAGTGGACTGAAAAAAGCCTCAATACGTTATCGGAATTGATCCTCCGGTCCAAT
Source organism: Eucalyptus grandis (assembly GCF_016545825.1). Taxonomy (NCBI): domain Eukaryota; kingdom Viridiplantae; phylum Streptophyta; class Magnoliopsida; order Myrtales; family Myrtaceae; genus Eucalyptus; species Eucalyptus grandis. The sequence continues at coordinate 52,873,003 of NC_052613.1, read as the reverse complement.
AGTCTCAGCGGAAGAATTCCTGAACAACTGTGCAACTCTCTGAACCTGCATGTCTTGGACCTCGCCAATAACGACTTGTTCGGACCGATTCCCAGATGTTTCGGCAATATGTCAGGGATGAAATCTTTAGAGCCCCACAGTTGGTCACCCCGGTCATACAAAAGTCTTTACTTTGGAAGCATTGAGTTAAGCATGAAGGGAAGGTTGATGGAGTATTTCAAATTGATTCCACTAGTTAACATGATAGACCTTTCGAGAAATAACCTCTCAGGGGAAATTCCTCCAGAGATATCAAATCTCTCCACATTGAAGGCACTGATCTTGTCGAACAACCGACTGACGGGAAACATACCGAGCAACATATCAGAGTTGAAACAGTTGGAAACTCTTGACCTCTCATTCAACCACCTGTCAGGCCAAATTCCTCCTGGCATGTCCTCCATGACATTCTTGAATAGTTTGAACTTGTCATACAACAACTTGGACGGAGAAATTCCCGGAGGCACCCAGTTCACAACATTCTATCCATCCAGCTTTGAGGGAAATCTGGGCCTCCGTGGGCTTCCGTTGTTGCGAAATTGCTCAGCTCCGGGGCCGGACGCACCAAAACACGGCAAAGATAAAGGAAATGAGGAAGATGATCACGGAGAATTATGGTTCTATGCAAGCATCGTACTGGGATTTCTGGTGGGATTCTGGTCCGTTTGCGGCACACTGGTGATAAAAAGGTCCTGGAGACAAGCTTATTTTAGATTCGCGGATAAGATTAAGGACAAGCTCTATTTGACCGTCCAACTGAAAATAGCTCGTTTGCGGAGGAATTGGGAGAACGGAACCTGATGCTTCACTGAAAAGATACAAGCAAGACGCTTCATTAGGTAAAAGAAGGCTTTTGAGTCAAGTTCTGCTTATATTAATGGACGTGGTCATTTTAAGTTTCGACTAAAATACTACTAGCTTCTGTAAAACCCCTGCCCTTTGCCCCATCTTTCAACACACAGCATTGAGTAAATCATTCTCTGTCAATGTAATGTATGGCTGAGGTCTTCAGACTAGTTATACGTTTTAAACAATCGCACTCAAACTCCAACTGCACCCGAATCTAGCATTTCCTCCACGAGATTTTCAACCTCATGCAGTGACCTACTGGTAGAATCTACAAGAAGAAAACATTCTAGCAACCTAAATGCAGCCAAAACAGTTCGTCTTTGACTTAAATAATGTCCCCTTATTCCAATTACTGTAAGGGACATCCACTCCAACAACGAAATTACATGGATAATACCTCAGGGGACATCCTCCAACAACGTAAAACATTATCCCCCATCTCCGGATAACCGCCTTTTAGGGGTTTGAACCCACCCAGATTCCCACGAGGCTGGTAAACATCAAGCCCTTCTCGAAAGAGAAGACGAAGACTCTTGACTTGTGATAAAAAAATTTACGTGCAGTAAAGTGGACGGTAATGCATAGTCGCCATCTGACACCAGCAAATTCTTAGTCATGATACTTTGGGAAATTTGGGGAGCCATCACTCAAAAAATGCACAGGAGTTTGCAAGTAATTACCCACCGAGTATCACTATAGAAGTCCGTGCACTTTAAAAGTCTAACAGACTAGATATTTTGAAGCTTTTTACAGTTTCTTGTCTATTAAAGCAATATTAAAGGCGCATTTGGCAATCATTCTGTTTCTGGAAATAATTTCTGAACAAAAGAACGGTTTAGTAACTACACAAAATTTATTATTTTAGAATAGAAAAAGAACAAAAATACGTTTGGTAACTGCATAAGATTTTTATTCCAATTCTTTTTCAATTACCTTTTTAGATAAGTATAATTTTGATATTGAATTCTCATGAATCACTCACCAATATAATTATCTTCTTATGAGTGAAGAAATCATATTATATTTTATTATATTTTTAATTTCAAAAGAATTCGAATTTAGAATTCTATTTCATTCTAAAATTCTATCAAATCATAGAAATTCTATTAATTAATTATATTTATACTAAGTAATAAAAATATTAACTAATCAAATTTTTATTAAATAGTAAATAATAAACTATAATATAAATTTAAATATAAATAATAAATAATAAATTAAAATACAAAATTAAATATGTATTCTATATATAGCAAAATTTCAATTCCTACTTCAAATCATTTTTGATTTTTAAATTATGTTTTTATTTTTTTTTTTTCTTTTTTTTTTTTTCCTTTCTTTCTCCCCTTCTTGTTCTTCTTCAAGGTGGCTAGTCACGGACTTGGGATGACCGACACCGGCTAGACGAGGGCTAGCGACCTCACCGGAGTGTCGCCAGCCCTCGGCGAGGCGTCCCTAGTTGGCCGAGCCTCGCTAGCAATTTGGCGAGTAGCCTCGCCCGATCTGGCAAGGTTGAGCTCGGGCGAGGCCAACCTCGCGATGGCTCGGCAAGGTCGAGCCTCGCCCGGTCAGGCGAGGCTCGTCGGTGGCCAAGGGAGGCCCAGGCGAGCCTCCAGTGAGCTCGCCAAACCTCATCCTAGCCTGGTGAGCCTCCAGCAAGCTCACCAATGACCGGCGGCGATGGATGACAGCTGGATGACAAGGGGCGGTGGCGGCGACACTTGATGAACAAGGCAAGGGGAAGAAGAACAAGAAGAAAGAAGAGGAAAAGGAAAAAAAAAAAAAAAATAGGTTGACTTGATTTTAAAATTATTCCCAGGAACAAAAAAGTCATTTTTTCTCAATCTTATTTCAAATCTACTTCCGAGAACAAAAAAATAAAAATTTGTTCCCGGAAATAAAAATTTTACTAAATGCGTTTCTGTTCTAAATTTACTCCCGGGAAACAAAAGAACGAAGTTGTCAAACAGGCCCTAAGCAAGTGTGCTATCGACCTGCTGAGGCTTCGGGTTTCTTCCACCACTATGGGGCTCATCCTCTTCCCTCTCTTGCCAAAACTCAGGTTTCGGACCAAATTTGGTAGGCAGCGCTGGGAAGATGATCTGGATTTCACCTTCGGTGTTCTCGAAGATTAGTTCGGGGTTGCCTCGGCGCTGTAGGCAGAGCTTTTGCTGAGACTGAATAGGCTTTTCACCAGGGACTCGGTAGGGAATGTGGTAACACCTGACTTGGCATCAGCATTAAAACTTTCCTGGAAAAGCAAAAAAGCAGCTTCTTGGGTTCAGTCGGCAGGGGCTGCACGGAATTAAGCGCTCCATCCGCCTGAAGAGACTTATTCACCGGCACATTTCCGAAAGAGCTTCTCGGGTGGATCGGAGAGTTGCCACGAGATGGGGTTGCATCTACACAAGTAAAACGTATCCTGGTCGCATAAGCTATAAGCCTTTTTATTTGCAACAAACACGTTGACATCGCGCAAATCAGCTATAAGCGTGAGCCACTGAAATAATCTTCATAGTCAGATTCCCACCAGGCTTGAGATTCGAAAAATATCTCCTCCTTGGTACCTGAGTGAAACTTTTCATTTAAGCAAATCAAAGCCTCAACAGCCAGTCAACAACAGTATAACATTGAGCATCAAGAACCCATAAGCACCGCGGAACCATATGGCAATTTTCGATCCAACCCGCATTTTAGTACGGAGCACAGAATCTAAATTGCATCTTAACCTACCAAATGGAGAAAGCCATCCGTTATAAAATACACAATAGAAACTCAACTACGAAAAGGAGAGAAGCCAAAACGTAGCGATGATGTAAGTAGTTGGAAAAACCGACACTTATAAACCCACACACGTGAACCTCAAAATTTGTACCCACAGAGGAATTGCCTGCTTGTGTCGAATCTCACTACACAGAGTGGCAGAAAAGCGAAAAGGAGAATTACGCAAAGCCGACACATGTCGCAAAGTCACGACCCGATCACGAGCAAAAAGGGAAAAGTCCGGACAACCATACCGAGCTCGCGACAACTCGTCATTGGCGTGGTCGGCTAAGGCCTCGGGCCAGCATTGGTCACTGAATTCCGAGCATTGGCGCTCACTTCCTGAATTATGAGTGAGCATGATCCGGATTGGGCTGGTTCACCCCCTAATCTTATAACCAATCCGCACAGTGCTAGTCCTCAATTTTTAAGATCGAGAACCGACCCTATTGAGCTTGAGACCGAGAACCATAATAACCCAATAGGTTTGGTTCGATTCCAGGGTCAATCCAGGACCAATCAATAATTTTTTATTTCATTTTTTGTATTCCTTAAATAAAAACGATTGAAGATCGGACTAACCCAATGGGTTCGGTCCAGTTTCAAGGTCAACCCAATGCTAACCAATAATTTTTTATTTCATTTTTTATACTTCTTGAAATGGCAATTGAGGACTGTACCGACCTAATGGGTTCGATGATGAACGAGGTCAACTAAGAAAAGCAAGCAAGTGGTGAGGGTCAAGTAGAGTGAGCGTCGAATAGAATAAGCATCGAATGTCGAGCAGGAAGCAACAAACCAAACAAGCATCGAGTGGCGAGCGGCACAAGTGACCCAAAGTGAGCGAGGCAAGTGTCGAGTAGCGAGCGGTTTCAATTTTTGCAAATTTTTGCAAATTGAAGACTAAGAGGACAAATAAGACAAAAGAAAATGAATACTAGAAGAAAATGTCATAATTGTTTATACATTTTTGGACACCGTGAGGACTTCTCACAAAAACATTTTCTCCCCTTCATAAATTATGGTTATTGATGACGTAAAATACATTAAAATCTAAATTATTAAATAACAATGTAAGATTACTTGAACTCCTCGTTTGATATTGTTAACGCTGTTTATTTTAATGTTTTCTCTATATAAAAATTATAAATAATATATTATATATATATTTAGAGTTGGTCCAGATTGAACCGACCCAAAACTCCCGTTCAAGAAATCAACTCGCACAGTCTTTCGTCTAGGAATTCTAACACCAAAGATTGACCTAGTCTCCCTGGGAATCGGACCAAGACTGACAAAGTTAGGGCAGTCTAGGGTCGGTCCAAGATTGACCCTAGACCGATGCTCACCCTTACCTGAACTGGGATGCTGCCACTCATCTCGAAGGCCATGGACAAATCAAGCTTCACGGCAGCGGAGTTCTGGTTCCTAGGAATAGTGACGCAATTACCCGTGACGACCCGCCTCTTGGTTACCTTCTTCCCCCTTATGCTACCTCCTCCATTGCAACGGAAAAACTCGAGGGCCCCCGAAGTTCGTCCTCAAAGCAGAGAACGGGGCGCTCTGCCAAAAGAACACTTAATTATGACCAGGATTTCTTTGCCATTAGAATCAGGAATATCTCAATTGAATAGTAGGAAGATATTGCTTAACCAACTATTTCATCCTCAAAGCAGGGAAAATTCGCAAAGTAGGTGCCTACACGCTTCTCGTACAAACTTACTTTAAGTCCACATAAAGTGTGATAATCCAAATCAAGACCCCTCGAAAAAGAGGGTGAAGAGCCAAACAAATTTATTGACGATTTCATTATCGAAATTAGAAGAGCTGCAAGGGCATATAACAACTTAATAGAAAAATGACGACCCGCTAATCACAGTGGCATTGTCAAATTTCCAATAAAATATGAAAGATAGCACGTGATGCTTCAAAAAATCATGAAAATGCATTTCCAGTTTTTGACCACCTTATGCCAAAAGAAAACGCAGGAACAGTGTATTCATGGCTATGTCTTCACTCAGTCCTCTCTCCTTTCAAAAACAATAGCTAAGACAGTAGAAGGATCACCTCGCTCGAATTCTAAATATGAGGCCTGTATGTGCCCCAGTACAAGCTCTTTCCGTGCTCCCCTTGAAACTGCCAAAACCAAAACCATCGGAATCTCAAAAACTAGAAATCATAAGCGCACATCCACAACACGTTCACTCGGCAGGCCCGGCCACAACATGCACAAAAGCATAGCGGTTAAACTCGCAGTAACCTGAGGAAGGTCCATGATCTTCAAAGCAGGGACCGGCGTCACGACCCTCGGCCGCTTCGCTTCCTCCTTCGGCTTAACCAGGTGGTTGACCATGAAAAATATGACCACAAACGCGCTGGCGCCGGGGCGCCGAGCACGTGTTTGAGCTTAACGTTGAGGATTCTGAGGAAACTGCCGTCGCTCTTGCTTCTATCTCTGTGGGGCCTCAAGGGAGGCCTCGCGGTCTGCGAAGGATCACCGTCACCAGAATCAAGTCCGGACTTGGTCCAGCTCCGGGCGGTCCTTCGTCCTCCTCCAGTCATGATTGAATCGACGGAAGTCGCCAGTTCACAGATTGTCTGCAAGATTGATCAATGAGAGCGAAACATCTCGCTCGATAGAAAACTTGTAGCAGAGAGAGAGAGATGACGATAGGTGATGGATGGATTTTGAAGTTTTGGGTCGTGAGCTTCGTCTTGGGTCAAGTCAAAATGAGACTGCCCTGCCAACGTCAATCTGGAACTGGAACTGGAACTGGAACTAGAACTTGGAACTCCGCAGGGAGGGGGAGATAGGGGCAGAGTGGCAAAGCTACGGCAGGGGCACTGGCGAAGTGGCAAATGGGCCATGCTCACGAAGAGAAGGCCCAAAGAGTTCCGGATGGCATTGGGCCTCGGCCGGCATCTCGACACGGCCCGTATGACAGTTGTATCAATAGCCCGGCCCGGACTCAAAGAAGGTCCAGATCAGCCCGTTATCTGAATCTGATCCATCTGCTTTATTGTAATTGACGTTAGTTTAAAAAGAAAATGACACAAATAGTTCTTAAACTTTAGTCAATGTGTAATATCGTTTATGAACTTTAAATTAATGTGTAATGTCATTTATAAACTTCAACCCAATGTGTAATATTACCCCTGTACTATTAATTTGTTTAATATGATCGTTGGAACTTTTGATATATGTTCAATTCCATCCATAAATTATATGAAAATGTTCAAATTGCCATTCCATTAATTTAAGTTAACTAAATTTATTGATTTTCCTTCCAATGCAGTAAGTTTGAATGATGAATAAAAAAAAATTAACGTTACATAAGGATTATCCACATAAGATATTCAATTCATTATTATCAAATAACATGGATATCATTTTTCCAAATTGAACAAATTAAAAAATTAAAAGGATCATTATATTCTAATTTGAGTTGAATGCCTTACATAAATAATCCACGTATCACGTTTCTTTTATCCCTCCATTAAATTGTACCAAATTAAAAGCCAAATAAACAAATTTCATTAACTTGAAATAATTGAGGGATAATATTGGATAGTTTCATATAGTTTAGGGACTCAATTAAACTGTTACCAAAAATTCAGGGACTGCATTAAATAAATTAAAAGTTAAGAATGATATTGCATATTGGGTCAAAGTTCAAAAACCTTCTATGTAATTCTCCTTAGTTTGAAAGATCAAACGAATTGGTTTGATTTTATAGACTCTTGTGTGCATATTATTGATAATGGAGAACCTCAAGGAAAAATAATCTATAAGAATAAAGAATAAAAATCTAGTTTTAGGCTCTGTTTTTCATTAAAAAAAAAAAAAAGAAGAATAATCTTGAAACATTTTTTCTGAAAATGATTGCTTGTATACATTATAAAAACGAATAAACAAAACTATCTTCATCATGTACGAAAAAATTTTCACATACATTATTGGCGATAATAAAAATATTCTCCATTGATCAATTATTTTAAATGATACAAGCAACTATTTTTATAGAAACATTTTTCAAATCATTTATTTTTCATTAAATAAACGAAGTATAGTTCAAAGTCACTAACATTATCTCGCACTACAATTGTAGGAATCAACAAACAAACAAACAAACAAGAGAAGTCAGTACACATGCAAATTATGATTGCAAGAGCTAATTTTGTCCACCCAACTATCAGATGGAGGGTATCAATCTACTTCTACAAGAAAATGGTTCATCTTTATCCTAGCCACTTGGACCTCATAATGTAAGATGATTCTATTTGCCCTTAAAATCATGCAGCAGTGAAGCCTCCAGGAGAGGAACTGAAAGGAGGAGTTGAAGTGGATGGTTCATCGTAGATATATTTCCACGATCGATGATTATTTTATTTCGTGCAATTCTGAAGGCAGCTTCCGCGAGACATTCACGGGGCGTCTAAGACAAGATGCAGTTCAAAGTGGTGTCAAATCCTTGTACGAAATCCCTGATTGTCAAAGATTGAGGGATAATTTTTAGTATTGTATGTGGAAGTTCGCCAGAAAGCAGGTCAACATGCGAGATCCTCCAAGTCTCTGACCAGGTCATTCGATTAGAATTTCTTGCAGGACACGAAAGGGAGCATTCCCATTCAGAAAAGTAACGTCGAGTCCGATAATCCGCCACGAGAGGTGACCAAATCGTGTACTTTTTGACTTCAGTGGACGAGTGTTTAAGCGCTTTGTTATGGTTCGTATTCACATGTCACATGATACTACCGAAAGCAATGCTTGTAGCATCAATTGCGCATAAACTCAACTATTTGTTACACCGAGTGATGAATCAGAGCTGAAAAGTCAAATATTCATGTAATTACAAACTGTTTGTTATAGTCATAACATTAATATAAAGAAGACGATAACAATTTTATAATCAAAACTTACAAATCTTGGAAAAAAAGAAAATAAGATATTACTGAAAAAATAACATAAAATTAGAGATGAGATACGGATATCCGAATCTCTTTTAAGGCGATTAGTTCCTGCCAATGGTGCTTTATAGATTCACGAACTATACTTCCCAAGACACAACACCTCGAACCTATTTAAATTAGCACTATACAAACAGGACTTAGTCGAACCGATCAATTGAATCAATACACCCAGAAAAAATCAAAAGAGTAGAGTAATATTTCCAATCTCTTTCTCGATAGAAAATCTTATGATGAAGCTCTATGCTCTTATCTATTTATAGATCTTTAAAGTTCATGTATCCAAGAAATTCATGAATCAAGAAATATGTGAATGTAAGAGATTCATAAATTCAAAGACACACGAATTCAAGAGATTCGCGAACTCAATAAATATATGAATTAAAAGATAGGTGAATCTAGGAAATTCGTAGATTCAATAAATACGTGAATAAAAAAGATGTATCTTAATTTGTTGACTTTAGTTGATCCATTAACTATAATTATAACAGTTAAAAAAGAAAAAGAGAGTGGCCGGAATTTCCGCGTTCCGAGTGCTAACTGCTAACTTGGTTTGACTAGAAAAATCATTCGCTTGCGAAAGATTTCTTCCCTGGGTTGCACATAAAAGTCCCTAAACAAGTAAACATGCTTCATCGTTGTTAGATTTTGTCGAGTGAGTGAAGATGGTCACCATGAAAGCTTTCTCTCTACTTCTTCCACTTCTTTCTCTCCCCTTGCTCTCACAGCTTCTTCCTCTTGAAGCCAATGGAATAACCTCCAACACCACCAATTGCCCCGTGAAGGAAAAACGAGCCCTGTTGAAACTCAAAGCTGGTCTCAAAGACCCCTCCGGCTGGCTCTCTTCCTGGACCGGTCGAGATTGCTGCAAATGGGTCGGCGTGAGCTGCGACAACGACACAGGCCATGTTGTGAAGCTGGATCTCAGAAGCCCCGACATATGCGATGACATGGGAGATGATGACGATGATGCTTCTGAATCTGCACAAGAAGATTACAAGCCGATGTGTCTGAGCGGCCAAGTAAGTCCTTCCTTGCTTGCTTTGAAGTACTTGACTTACTTGGATCTGAGCCACAACAATTTCCAAGGCAATCCCATTCCCAGTTTCTTAGGCTCTCTCAAGACGCTGACCTATCTTAATCTTTCCCAAGCATCATTTGGTGGATTAATCCCTCCCCAGTTGGGGAATCTCTCGAACTTGCACTATCTTGACCTCACTTTTGACTTCTATTCCCGTCAAGAGCTCCGAGTGTCGGATTTAAATTGGCTTTCTGGTCTCTTTTCTTTGAACTACCTTAACTTGGAAGGCGTCAATCTCCGGAAGGGATCCGCTCGTTGGCCGGAGAAACTCAACATGCTTTCTTCTCTAACGGAGTTGCACTTGGCGGGATGTCAGCTCTCCGAGTTCCCCGAATCTCTGTCATTTGTGAACTTCACATCACTTTCGGTTCTTGATCTCTCTTCTAACAACTTCAACTCGACAATGCCTCGGTGGGTTTTCAACATCACAACTCTTCTTCAGCTCACGCTCATTGATTCTGAACTCAAGGGCCCCATTCCCGCTGTTGCAGAGGGCGCGTTGTGCAAACTGCAGCAGCTGGACTTGTCCTTCAATAACTTGACAGGAGATATTAGCGAGCTTGCAGTGAGCTTGTCCGGGTGCAAGAGTAGCAGCTTAGAGAAGCTAGATTTGAGTGCCAACAAGTTCAACAGTCCGTTGCCCGACTCTTTGGGATTGCACAGATGTTTAAGAGTTCTTCGACTCTACCAAAATTCCTTTTGGGGGCCGATCCCGAGTTCTGTAGGAAATCTGTCACGTTTGGTTGAGCTGGACCTGTCCTTCAACAAGATGAATGGTACCATACCAGAAAGCATAGGACGACTCTCGAAGCTAACCACTTTGGGCCTACTCTCGAATTCTTGGGAAGGTATTGTTACGGAAAGTCATCTCCGGAATCTGAAAGAGTTGGAAAGTCTTGAAATATCATCTTATCGGGCTAGTTCACTGAAGTTCAGATCCACCCGTGGCTGGGCTCCTGAGTTCAATCTAAGTTCCATCATGATTAAGAATTGCCAGTTGGGTCCGGAATTCCCTGAATGGCTGAAGAATCAGAAGAAACTGTCAAGCGTGACCCTTTCAGGAGCTGCGATTTCGGGCACGGTGCCCAAGTGGCTGTGGGAACTGTCTCGACAGCTTGGCAAATTAGATCTTTCCCAAAATCGAATAGTGGGGAAACTTCCCAGATTCTTAGAGTTCGGTTTTGAAGCTATAGTCAACTTAGCTTCCAACCGGTTGGAGGGTTCATTTCCACTCTGGTTGAATGTGAATCAACTCTCTTTGAGGAACAACTTGGTTTCAGGAACAATCCCAGCAAATGTCGACCGCCACATGTCGGCCTTGAAGTACCTGGATGTGGCGAACAACTCACTCAACGGAGACCTCCCTTCTTCAGTGAGCAAGCTGAAGAATCTGGTTTTTCTTGATTTATCGAACAACGCTCTCTCTGGAGATATTTACGTGGGATGGACCGTTATGCCAAAACTGAAGATCTTGGATCTTTCCAAGAACAATTTCTCTGGTCACATTCCCTGCCAAATGTGCTCGTTACTACCTTCCCTTGAATGGCTGGAGCTGAGCACCAACAATATTTCCGGAGAGTTACCCTCTTGCTCGTTAAACTGCACTCGTCTGTACACACTCGATCTAGGGAAAAACAGACTTCACGGGATAATACCGCAGTGGACTAAAGAGAGCCTCAATTCCTTATCGGAATTGATCCTCCGGTCCAATAGTTTCAGTGGAAGAATTCCTGAACAACTGTGCAACTCTCTGAACCTCCATGTCTTGGACCTCGCCAATAACAATTTGTTTGGATCAATTCCCAGGTGTTTCGGCAATATGTTAGGGATGAAATCTTTGGAGCCTTACTATCAGTTACCCCTGGAATTCCATAGTTTTTACTCTGGAAGCATCGAGTTAAACATGAAGGGAAGGTCGATGGAGTATAACATATTGATTCCGCTGGTGAACATGATAGACCTTTCGAGAAATAACCTCTCAGGGGAAATTCCTCCAGAGATATCAAATCTCTCGACATTGAAGGCACTGATCTTGTCGAACAACCAACTGATGGGAAGCATACCGGGCAACATATCGTGGTTGAAACAGTTGGAAACTCTCGACCTCTCATTCAACCACCTGTCAGGCCAAATTCCTTCTGGCATGTCCTCCATGACATTCTTGAATGGTTTGAACTTGTCATACAACAACTTGGACGGAGAAATTCCCGGAGGCAACCAGTTCACAACATTCGGTCCATCCAGCTTTGAGGGAAATCCAGGCCTCTGCGGGCTTCCGTTGTGGAGAAATTGCTCAACTCCAACGGGGCTGGACACACAAGATCATGACGGCAAAGATAAAGGAAACGAGGAAGATGATCACGGAGAATTATGGTTCTACGCAAGCATCGTGCTAGGATTTCTGGTGGGATTTTGGTCCGTTTGTGGCACGCTGGTGATAAAAAGGTCCTGGAGACAAGCTTATTTTAGATTCGCGGATAAGATGAAGGACAAGCTCTATTTGGCCGTCCAACTGAAAACAGCTCGCTTGCGGCGGAACTGGGGGAATAGAGCCTGATGTTCCACTGAGAAGAGAAGAGCAAGATACTTCATTAGGTGAAAGAAAGCTTTTGAGTCAAGTTCTGCTTATATTAATGGATATGGTCATTATAAGTTTCCGCTAATACTACTAGTTTCTGCAAAACCCCTGCCCTTTGCCCCATCTTTCGACACACAACATAGAGTAAATCATTCTCTTTCAATGTAATGTATGGCTGAGGTCTTCAGACTATCATTATAGATTTTAAATATTCGCACTTGAACTCCAACTACGACTGAATCTAGCATTTTCCTTGACTAAATTTTCAAGCTCATGCAGTGACCCACGGGTAGAAACTACAAATATGAAATATTCTAGCATCCTAAATGCAGCCAAAATAGTTGTCTTTGGCTTTAAAGGAAAATGTGCTAGCATTAACAAAATGTCTCTTTATTCTGAACGAGGGTATGAAAGTCTTATAATTTATCGCGAAAGTGTAATTGAGTCTTAAAACTTGCAAAAGGTACAATCAAATCCTAAAACTTATCTAATTCTATAATTAAGTCCATTCATTTACTCTATCTAACTTGGCTGATAGAAAATGTTGACATAATTATTTTAAAATTATTTTGTCTATTCTATGTGGATAAAACCGATAACCCTTGCCGGCCTTTTCTAGCAATGGTGGGCGGCAGCAGTGATGAGGGATCACCGCTGGATTTCTAACCCTTTTATTTAAAAATTTAGCTTACTTTTAATTTAATTTAAATAAAATTTGTATTAAGAATTAGAGCTTTACTCTTATGTTTCATTTTTAGCTATGCCATTGTCACGTAAGAAAGTGAAAATATCAACAAAAGCCACATCAACATTTTATGTTAGCTAAATTCGATGCGGTTAAGGGAAATACTCAATTTTATCAATCTAACTATATTGCATTTTTTGTAAGTTTAAGAACTTAATTGTACTTTCCTAACAAGTTATGAGATTTTCAATACACTTATCCTTTCTTATTATTGTCGGGACATCCACCCCAACACTAGAATGTGCTTGACCATGCTGGTGCCGAGCACGTATTTAAGGTTAATGTCAAGGATTCTGAGGAAACTGTCACCGCTCTTGCTTCTATCTCTGGCGCCTCAAGGGAGGCCTCGCGGTCTGCGAAGGATTGCCATCGCCGGAATCAGGCCCGGACTTGGTCCTGCTCCAGGCGGTCCTTCGTCCACCTCCGGTCATGATTGAGTCAACGGGAGTTGCCGGTTCACGGATTGTCTGCAAGATTGATCAGTGAGAGCGAGCCATCAAGCGATCGAGGCTCGATAGGGACTTGTAGCAGAGAGAGAGAGAGATGACGATAGGTGACGGATGGACTTAAGAGGTTTTGGTTCGTGCGCTTCGTCCTCGGTCAAGTCAATACGAGACTGGCCTGCCAAAATCAATGTGGCACTGGGGTCCGGAACTAGAACTTGGAACTCCACAGAGAGGGAAGCAGGGCAGCAAAGCTACGGCAGGCGCACTGGCGAGTTGGAAAATGGGCCGTGCTTATGAAAGAGAAGGCCCAAAGAGATCCAGATGACATTAGGCCTCGGCCCGAATCTCCACACGGCCCGTATGGTAATTGTATGCATAGCCCGGCCCGGACCAAAAGAAGGTCCAGATCAGCCCGTTACCCGAATCCGATCCATTTGCTTTAATGTTCCGTCGGACTAGAATAGTAGAATGCAGCGTAGGACTGCACAAGAGATTAGTTTGAAGTTAAAATGACACGCGTGATTCCTAAATTTTCGCCAAATGTACAACATTATTCTTGAACTTTAACCCAACACCCAATATTCAATATTGTCCCTAGACTTTTAATTTGTTAAGTATAGTTCTTGAACTTTTGACATATGTTTAATTTAGTCTAGAAACTCTATGAAGATGTTTAAATTGTCTCTCTATTAATTCAAATCGACTAAATCTGTTGATTTGGCTGCTAATCCAGTAAGTTTGAATGATGGATAAAAAGTAATGTTACATTTGGATTATCCAAGTAAGACAATCAATTCAAATTATGATATAATCATCAACGTCATCAAATAACATTAATAAAAATTTTCCAAACTGAATAAATTAAACAATTAAAATGATTATTATATTCTAATTTGAGTTTAACATCTTTCGTGGATAATTTATTTGTAACTTTTCTTTTGTCCTTCCATTAAGAAATATCAAATTGGAAGCCAAATCAGAAAATTTCATCAGCTTGAATTAATAGAAAGATAGCATTAGACATTTTCATATAGTTGAAGGATTGGATTGAACATTTATTAAAAGTTCAAAAATAATACTAAACAAATTAATAATTTAGGCATGATATTATATGTCCAAATCTTAGACCATTTGTGTAATTATCCATAGTTCAAAAGATCAAATGAAATGGTTCGATTGTATAGACTCTTGTGTGCATATCATTGAAAGTGGGGAACCTCAAAGCAAAATAATCTACAATAATAGTGAGGAAAAAACATATGTTTCAATCTCCATTTGTTTTATGAAAAATGAATTATTTGGAAAACATTTTCTTAAAAATAATTGCCCCCATGAAAATATTTGTACTGTAAATTATACAAGATAATGAAAATATTTTTCATTGATAAATTATTTTAAATGATACAAACATCATTTTTGAGGAAAATATTTTTCAAATAATTTATTTTTTTATGAAAAAACGGAGTGTGATTCAAAGTCATTGACATTGTCTCGCATTAAACAAACTAGAGAAGAAGTCAACACGCATGCAAAATTCTGTCAACCTAACCATGAGACGGAGGTTATCCATCGACGTTTACAAGAAAATGGTTCATCTTGGTCCTAGCCACTTGGACTCATGGTGCAAGATGATTCTATATGGCCTCAAAATCATGCGGCGGTAAAGCCCATAAGAGAGGAACTGAAGAAAAAAAGGGAGTTGAAGTGGTTGGTTCATCGTAATTTTGATACAGTTCCATGATCCATGATTGCTCTATTTCGTGCATTACTGAAGGCAGCTTCCTTGAAACGTTCAGGTGGCGTCCAAGACCAAGACTAAGATGCAGTACAAAGTAGCGTCAAATCCTCGTACGAAATCCCTCAATAGTCAAAAGACTGGACTATTTTTTAGTTTGCCAGAAAGCTGGTCAACACGCGAGAACCTCCGGGTCTCCGATCAAGTTATTTGACTAGAACTTCTTGCAGGACGCGAAAGGTAGAGAGCGTTCCCTAGAAAATATTCGCTGCGTCTGCCGCTTCATCATGGCAAACAAGAAGGTCTCAAATTGCACCACGTGTCTAACGTGAGCCATGTTATCAGGCCACGTTCCTTTGAAAAGAAGAGAAGCCCGCGCTATCAGGCCAATTTTGAAATACGTTTCACTCTTACGAGAGAGAGAGAGAGTTCTCTCTCCCCTATTCTCCCGGCTCCCTCTCTCTTTTGCGCCCGACTCTCTCTCCCTCCGACCCCTCGTCCGACGCACCATAATGCCCAACCAACGGACCATTGTGCAGCCCCTCCGGCTTCGGCAGAAGGCTTGGTGATGCACGATCTCAACTCTGCCCTCTCTCTACTTTCGAGTCACGACCGAGCCCTAACCGCGTGGCCTCCATCTCCGCCTTCATCAAATCGCGACGAATTCAGAGATTTACATTCACGACGCTGCCTCGTTGCCTCCACCTCGGCCTCGAAAGGCACGATTAGGGTAATCGCCGACTTGTGGACTATAAGCTCTGTACATTAGAATAATTCTTAGATGGGACGAATCCTCATCACTTGCTTCCAAGCGTGCTGTTCTTGTCATTGCTGATGTTTTTGGTATTGGCCCGTTTCTTGGATTCTGATTTTGGGTTGCTTCGCTGAGTTGGGTCTTTCTTTTGGTTAACTACATACTTGTTGGTTCTTTGTGGTTCTTGGGCTTTTTCGATTGGTCCATGAAATCGCTGCTTGATTGATCGTTTGTTCTATCCGTTTGTGCAGGTTACGAGGCTCCTGAGCTGAGGTCTGATGTCATTACTTGCATTTCTATGTATATGTGATTCTATAATGTCATCTCTTGAAGTGAATAACTCTTTATTTTCCTTAGAGCATGCATTTGAAAGGTCTACCTCTCGGTTCACCTTTGGGGTAAAGGCATGTCGGCCACTGGGGCTGCAGGATTTTGTTGGGGAGGTGACATTTTCTGAATTCACTTTCATAGTTCTGAGGAGGTTAAAGGGTTTAGTGATGAGAAATTTGTTCTACCTTCACCCTTGAAAATCCAGTTCTGTTCACTTGTAAAAGGTTCTTTCAAGTTGTTAAAAAGAGCTTGCCTATACTTTTCAGGAAAGGCACTAGCGAAATTAGCAGGCATTGAAGACATTCGAGCAGTAGTTATTCAGCACCCTGGTCGTATGATTGAAGATGAAATCGAAGGTAAAATTATGCCAGTGAACATGGAATTATGTGAAAATGTTCTCGTCAGTTATTCCTCTCTCTAGTTATTTCTACACTTCCATTAATTCAGAGACCTTGATTTTGCAGTTTGTGAAAATATTCCCTAGTGTCAAATCATGGATGAAGTGTGAGGTGCGACAACAACGAATTTGCTGTCAAGAGTGTGGAAGAGGGCCAAGAGGACATATTGAATTGGTTTTTGAAGCATGTCAACTGAATAGAAGGCATTTTAGAAGAATATAGCGAGGAAAAGCATTAGATGGTGTTGCAATCATGAATTGGTTTCATCAGCATTGAAGTTGTGTACATGTTTTGAATGGTTCTTGAATTCTTTTTTGAGCAATTTGATGATCGATGCATTTCCTGTTCTTTGAACTTCAACTGTAAATTTTTGTAAATCATACTGCTCTTTTATATTAAAGAAAAGGAAATTCTTGCCATTTATACATTTATTCAACTGTGAATGATATAGATTTTACAAGAACAAAAACTACCTACCTAGTCTTCGGCAAATAGGAACGTTTTCTAAAGCATTCAACATTTATGATGCATGTCGGTAACTGGGGAGAAAGTTGCTTGTAGGTTCGGCCGAAGATGGAACAACAAAGAGGAGAATAGGACAGGGAACTCAAAAGCGCCATCAGATATCAGCAACAACAAAAGATGCTTGCTCGAATAAGAGCACTGAAAATTGAAGCAAAGAAGGTGACAAGACAGGGGAAACAGCTCACTAGTTGCAGATTATTCTCACAAACCACCATATTGGCCACTAGAAATTTCTTACAACTAATCAATCCACTAAGATCTACATCGTGAACTAGTTACAGATAATTCTCACGCGGCACTAGTTTAGAACAGCCAGCAAATGTACAAATCCAGAAGAGCTTAGAAGTACATGGTACGCATAAAAAATATCACAACAAATATATGTGCTTTTCAACTCACAAATAATGTTCACTTCATTCATCCCACAATTAGAATGTACATACATGTACAAAACATGTTAAACTCATGAACAGCCCAATCAACATCTTCATGTTTGCCAAATTTCAAAACATGTCAAATTCTAAAATAAATACGATCTAAAATTACTATAAACATCAACACAGCTGACGTCTTTAATCTAAAATTTTCTTTCTTCAAATGTTTCAGATTTGCCTTGAGAGCCTTGTTTTAGGCATCCATTGAACAGCTCTCATCTTCATTGTTAGTCAACATTGGTTCTTGCTCAACATTGCTCTGACAAAAACTCTTGGTCACACTCTTTGCCGATTGATTGATTTCCTCATCAACCCAAAATTAAAAAACTTCTCCTCTATTGTTATGGTTGTAACTTGGGCAGCCGTAGTATCTTCTTCCCCAATTGTCCTTCGTCCTTGCCGTTCATAGAGGAGATTTGAGGCCATGATAGCAAAGCACCAATCATTGTTGATCAAAAGGGCCGACATAATCAATTGTGACGAATAGGCTGATCTCTTCATGAATTCACTAATATCTTCTTGCGATGACACCTCACTATTAGTTGTAATGCTACTACTATTTATGCTTTTAAAATTAAAACTTAATTTCCTTTTATGATTCTATCATTTGCAAGGTAAAAATGAGGATAGCATAAAATTCAAGAGAACCCAAAAGAACACTTCCAATACTCAACACAATCAACTAACATGATGAATAGATGAATAGATGCTAATCAAATTAACACTTCCTGTAGGACCGCTTCTAACAGTAACACTCCTAATATGAATGGGTATACACTATGAACAGAGGAAAAATTTGTACAGAAGAATCGATAGCACCTCCGCATTAAGATGTCTGGTCCATTTTTGTATGTGGTCCATGGTTAATCATATGGTAGATTTGGTTTTCTGAGATTTAGTTCTGAAAAGAATAAACAAGAGGAGGGGAGTAATTCAAAGAATTCTCTCTGAGCTGATCATTAAATTTGCTGCAATTTTTTTTCATTAAGATGAATGGTCCATTGTTGTTACTTTGGCACCTTTACCATGTCACGAAGAAGACGCTAAAATGGCAAGATAGGTACATAGCTCGAAAGCCACAAGCAGAATACATGGATAACAGAAAGAGCCCAAAAACTCCAGAGTACACTTCATAAGTAAATAGCTAAATCCTAGGTATGCAAACATAATATAAGGATGGCTTCACACAAATTTTCAACTTCTAATTAAAGGTCAAACATCATCTGCACCGAACGTGTCTAATTAAAAGATTGCCAAAGATGTGAATTACTTGGGCTCACGATTGTATTATACCAGAAGCACGACATGAATTCACGCGTGAAAGCTTTAAACATACATACACATGCATACGAAATCCACAGATGGAGGAAGCTTTCCATTCGTCAAACAATAATCATTCTAAAATACAGAAGTTAGAGAATAATCCGCTTATAGTCATTCTATTGTACAGAGCTTATAGTCCACGAGTTAAACAATAATCATTCTAATGTACAGAGGCTATAGTCCACGAGTCGGCGATTATTCTAATCATACCTTTCAAGACGGAGGCGGAGGCGAGGGGGCGGCATCGTCAGTGTAAACCCCCTGGGTTCGTTGAGATTCGGCGGCAGCGGAGGCCGCACGGTTAGGGCTTGGTTGGATGATTACCCTAATCGTACCTTTTGAGGCGGAGGCAGACGCAACGGGGCGACGTCGTCAGTGTAAACCCTCTGGGTTCGTCAAGATTCGGGGAAGCGGAGGCAGAGGCTGCGCGGTTAGGGCTTGGTCGAACGATTACTCTGATCATACCTTTCGAGGCTTTCGAGACGGAGGCGGAGGCAACGGGGCGGCGTCGTCAGTGTAAATCCTCTAAATTCGTTGCGATTCGGTGACTGCGAAGATGGAGGCCGCGCGGTTAGGGGTCGGTTGTGACTCGGAGGGAGAGAAAGGGCAGAGTCGAAAGCGTTCACCACCGAGCCTTCCGCCGGAGCCGTCGGGGCCGCGCGGTGGTGCGTCGGTCGGGCGTCGCGAACGAGGGGTCGGAAGGTACATGTTTTTAAAGTTTAACAAAAATTATGAATGAAAATAATGACTAATAAAAATATAAAATTTACTTATTTAAATAAATTTATGATATTTTATAATTATTAAAATTTATTATTATCTAACATTTAATATTTTTATTTTTCGAAATCATTTTTTAACTCGTTTATTCATTTTGATAACAAAAATAATTTGCTCCTCAAAATTATTCTCCTCAAACCCTCTTTTCTCTCTAGACTCTCCCCAGTTTCTCTCTCCCCTTATCCTCCACGTCACCCCACGGCACCCCAAAATCCTCCCCGGATTTCTCCCTTCTCTCTCTCTCCCTCCCTCCCTCCCTGACAGCACCTGCTTCCCACACCACCCCAAAATCTTCCCCTGATTTCTTCCCTTCTCTCTCTCCCTCCCCCCCTGCACGAAGCACCTGCTCCCCACTGGCGTCGATTTCTTCCCTCCTCACGGCACCTGCTCCCGCCCCCATCAATCACCCCCGCCCCCAGGCCCCATCAATCTCTCTCCCCCTCCCCGCTTCGGTTCCTTCCCTCACCCCCTCCCCTCCCCTCCCCCTCGGTTTATCTCTCCTCCCACCCCACGCCACCGCCCTCTCCAGCCCCGATTTTTTCCATCGTCACGCCAACACCTTCCCCTCTTCTTGCTAAAACCCTAACCATGGCCTTTCTTTCTCCTCGTCGCACAGCTCTCTCCCGGTTGCCTCGTTGCACAGCTCTCTCTCACAGTCGCTCGCCGAAGGGCCTCTGGCCCTTTCTCTTTCACAGCTGCAGCCTCACCGCCGGCCCTCCGTCGTCGTCTCGGCCTCGCCTCCACCCTCCGTCTTCTTCAATGATCCTCTCTCAACACGCGCAATTAAAATAAGAAGGAAGTGACTGAAATTTCTGCGTTTCGAGTGTTAACTGCTTACCTGGTTTGATTAGGAAAATCATTTAAAATTGATGGAAGAGATTATTAAAATGGTGAAGTATTGTACAACCCTCCTAGTCTAGTCTCTTTCATGGAAAATACTGCCAAGACCAATAAGCATCTAGATTTCTACTCGGGGTTGCGCATAAAAGTCCCTCAACATGCGGTATCGTTCTTAGATTTTGTTGAGTGAAGATGGTCACCGTGAAAGGTTTCTTTCTACTTCTTTCTCTCCCCTTGCTGTCGCAGCTTCTTCCTCTTCACGCCAATGGAATAAGCTCCAACACTACCAGTTGCCCCGTGAAGGAAAGACGAGCCCTGTGGAAACTCAAAGCTGGTCTCAAAGACCCGTACGGCTGGCTCTCTTCCTGGACCGGCCGAGATTGCTGCGAATGGGTCGGTGTGAGCTGCGACAACGACATGGGCCGTGTTGTGAAGTTGGATCTCAGAGGCTCCGACATATGCGACGTGGTAGATGATGACGATAATGCTCCTGAATCTGCACCAGAAGATTACAAGCCGTTGTGTCTGAGTGGCCACGTAAGTCCTTCCTTGCTTGCCTTGAAGCACTTGACTTACTTGGATCTAAGCCACAACAATTTCCAAGGCAATCCCATTCCCAGTTTCATAGGCTCTCTTAAGAGGCTGACCTATCTTAATCTCTCCCAAGCATCGTTTGGTGGACTAGTCCCTCCCCAGTTGGGGAATCTCTCGAACTTGCACTATCTTGATCTCAGTTCCGAATTTTCTTCCCATCAAGCGCTCCGAGTGTCGGATTTAAATTGGCTTTCTGGTCTCTCTTCTTTGAACTACCTTAACTTGGGAGGCGTCAATCTCCGGAAGGGATCTGCTCGTTGGCCGGAGTACGTTAACATGCTTCCTTCTCTAATGGAGTTGCACTTGGTGGAATGTCAGCTCTCTGAGTTCCCTAAATCTCTGTCATCTGCAAACTTCACATCGCTTTCGGTTCTTGATCTCTCTTTCAACAACTTCAACTCCACAATCCCTCGGTGGGTTTTCAACATCACAACTCTTCTTGAGCTCACGCTCGAAGTTTCTGAACTCGAGGGCTCCATTCCCGCTTTTGCGGAGGGTGCGCTGTGCGGCCTGCAGAAGCTGGACTTGTTCTTGAATAACTTGACAGGAAACATAAGAGAGGTTGCAGTGGGCTTGTCTGGATGCAATAATAGCAGCTTAGAGACGCTAGATTTGAGTTGTAACAACTTCAACGGTCCGTTGCCCGACTCTCTGGGATTGCACAAATATTTAAGAGTTCTTCAACTCTCCGTAAATTCCATCTGGGGACCGATCCCGAGTTCTCTAGGAAATCTGTCACGTTTGGTTGAGATGGACTTGTCCGCCAATAATATGAATGGTACCATACCAGAAAGCATAGGACAACTGTCGAAGCTGACCACTTTGGCCCTAGCTCGGAATTCTTGGGAAGGTATTGTTACGGAAAGTCACCTTCTTAATCTAAAAGAGTTGGAGAGTCTCAGCCTATCATCCTATCGGGCTAGTTCACTGAAGTTCAGATTCACCCGAGGCTGGGTTCCCGATTTCAATTTAAGTTCCATCGAGATTAAGAATTGCCAGTTGGGTTCGGACTTTCCCAAATGGTTGAAGAATCAGAAGAAACTGTCAAGCATGACCCTTTCAGGAGCTGCGATTTCGGGCACGGTGCCCGATTGGCTGTGGGAACTGTCTCGACAACTTGGGATACTAGATCTTTCCCAAAATCGTATAGTGGGGAAACTTCCCAGATTCTTAGATTTCGGTTTTGAAGCTACAGTCAACTTAGCTTCCAACCGGTTGGAGGGTTCATTTCCGTTCTGGTTGAATGTGCGCGAACTCTCTTTGAAAAACAACTTGGTTTCAGGACCTATACCAGCAAATGTCGACCACCACATGTCGGGCTTGGATTACCTGGATGTGGCGTACAACTTACTCACCGGTGACCTACCTTCTTCAGTGAGCAAGCTGAAGAATCTGGTTTATCTTGATTTATCAAACAACGCTCTTTCTGGAGATATTTACGCCGGGTGGGCCGTTATGCCGAAACTGAAGATCTTGGATCTTTCAGAGAACAATTTCTCTGGTCACATTCCCTGCCAAATGTGCTCATTACTACCTTCCCTTGAATGGCTAAAGCTGAGCACCAACAATATTTCTGGGAAGTTGCCCTCTTGCTCGTTAAACTGCACTGGCCTGTCCACACTCGATCTAGGGAAAAACAGACTTCATGGGTTAATCCCGCGGTGGACTGAAGAAAGCTTAAATAAGTTATCAGAATTGATTCTCCAGTCCAATAGTTTCAGCGGAAGAATTCCTGAACAACTGTGCAACTCTCTGAACCTGCATGTCTTGGACCTCACCAATAACAACTTGTTTGGATCGATTCCCAAATGTTTCGGAAATATGTCAGGGATGAAACTTTTAGGGATGGAATTTTCTGACACTCCCACCTTTCTGACAAACTCGGAAGTCCATATTTATTACTCTGGAAGCCTCGAGTTAAACATGAAGGGAAGGCCGATGGAGTATTTTGAATTGATTCCGTTGGTGAAGATGATAGACCTTTCGAGGAATAAGCTCTCAGGGGAAATTCCTCCAGAGATATCAAATCTCTCCGCATTGAAGACATTGAACTTGTCGAACAACAAACTGATGGGAAGCATACCGGGCAAAATATCAAGGTTGAAACAGTTGGAAACTCTCGACCTCTCATTCAACCGCCTGTCAGGCCAAATTCCTCCCGGCATGTCTTCCATGACATTCTTGAACAGTTTGAACTTGTCATACAACAACTTGGACGGCGAAATTCCTAGAGGCAACCAGTTCACTACATTCAATCCATCCAGCTTTGAGGGAAATCCAGGCCTCTGTGGGTTTCCGTTGTCGCGAAATTGCTCGACTCCGACGGGGCTGGATGCACAAGATCAGGACGACGAAGATAAAGGAAATGAGGAAGATGATCACGGAGAATTATGGTTCTACACAAGCATCGTACTAGGATTTTTGGTGGGATTCTGGTCCGTTTGCGGCACGCTGGTGATAAAAAGTTCCTGGAGACAAGCTTATTTTAGATTTGCAGATAAGATGAAGGACAAGCTCTATTTGGCCGTCCAACTGAAAACAGCTTGGTTGCGGCGGAACTGGGAGAACAGAACCTGATGTTCCACAAAGGTGTCAACGGTTCAGTTCGGTTCGGCTTTTTTAAAGATCGAACCAAATCAAACCGTTAGAAAAATCTTTCGAACCAAACCGAACGAGAGCTGAGTCGAATATGAACCGTCAATTTTTCGATTTTGATTTTCTGCTTTTGGTTTGTTTTTTGGTTTTCAATTCTCTCTCTTTTTTATTTTCAATTTTAAATTTTTTTTGTTCCCTAAATTTTCTTCTTCCTTACGTTCTTCTTCGTCGCCGAACAAAGCCTGCAGCTTCCTATTTCACCGAAACAGGCTTTCCTCAAATCCCTATTTCACCGAAACAGGCTTTCCTCAAATCTCACCCAAAAACACCACAGGCCGAAGGAGCCAACACCCACACCATCACCAAATCACCACCCTCTACCAGTCGTTCCCTCCGACCGACGTTGATTACCGCCAGCGAACTACTTGGCTCGGCTTCCACCGAGCTTGGCCGGGAAGATAGAACTCGGCCCCATCGACTGGGCACCGTGGGCCCTGATGCTAACATCTTCCAACACCCACCTGTGCCAACACCGTTAACCTTCCCTTTCCTCGAACCGTCCACGACCAACCCACAAAACCAAAGAAAATCTACACGAATCTAGCCTAGACAAAACGTCAAACATCTGGGGTGCGCCCACGAAAAAGCTAACGAAAGCTCGACCGGGAGATCAATCAACAATCCAAGCAAAAACAACAACCAAGCAAAGTCTAGAGACAACAAATCGCAGCCCACTGGGGTCGGGCCGAAACTCGGGCGAACCGAAGAGCCGCGAGCTCCGATCCAGCAAGCCGAAAAACAGAGCAAAAGGAGCACGTTTGTGTGCTCGGGTGACAGGGCCCTACTCGGCTAGACGAAGGCGGGCCCGAGACGGATCGAACTGTGGCCGGCCACCCTGGCGACACTTCTTCGACGATGATCGGCTTCAGGGTCGGGTTGGGTTGCGAGTCCCGCTTCCTGGCGAGCGACGCGAATGCCCTGTTCGGAGACAGGCACGCGCGGAAAGAGGATGACCAATCGTGGGAATGGCGAGAAGGTGGGCGGAAGGCGGTCACTTCAAGGTCGGAGGGTGTTGGAGGTTTGTTTGTTAAAACAAACAGAATGTATTTTTTTTGTCCCACATAAGAAAAGTGGGAGGGGTGGGCTAATTTAAAAGTACGGATTTTTCTTTATGTTCTTAAAATAATGATTTGGTGGGGTCTATTTGGCACATTTTGCACGCTTGCGCCGTTTGTTATTTATTATTTATTATTATTTTTTTGCCGGCGATTTAATTAATATTAATCCCTTTGTTATTTATTATTTTTGTTGTTGTTGTTATTAATTTTTAGTAAATTTAAAGGTTGTCTTTTATTTTGAAAATTTCGGAAATAAAATATATAAAATGAAAATTCGAAATTCTATTTTTAAAAAATATTATTATTCCAAATTTTGTTTGTATCTTTTCAAGACAACCTTTGGAAAATTATTTATTCGGTTTTTAACTTTTCCCGAAAAGTTGCAATTGTTTGTTTTTCGACTTTTCTGAAGAGTCACATTTGTTTATCTGAACAATTTTTTTAAATGACGGGTTTGTTCATTCTTTGGCAATTTTTCAAGAAGAGTTGCAAGATTGTTTCATATATATACTTGTCAATTTTTGGAAGGAAAAAGTGGTCATTTTTCGAGTCTTCTTTTAAAAATTACAGCCAATTTTTGATTGTTTCTTAGAGAGACCCTAGATAAATACTTGAATTGCTATCTAATATTCTCATCCGAGACTTTGTTGTATCCTGGAGGATTTTTGCCAGTGACCATTAGCAACGTTGTGAGATAAATAAATTCTTAAAGAAAGTGATATCACGTCTCAAAGTCTGAGTTGTTTTACTCGATCCGATTTCATTATTCTACCTAATTCGAAGCCATATTTTCTAATAGAGGGAACAAGAGTGAGCGGAGGCGTTGGTCTCGGCTTCCATGGTGTCACCAAGTTCATCTCTTTTTCCCGGGTGTAGTGTAGTCGAAATGGGAGAGGACGGATTTTATCAGTTTGTGGTTCAATTCGGTTAATCGATAAAAATCAAATTAATAAAAAAAATATTGATTTTTAATGAGAACCAAATCAAACAAAAAAAAATCAATTTTTTGGTTTTTTTGGTTTGGTCCCTATTCTTATGTTTCATTTTTAGCTATGCCATTGTCACGTAAGAAAGTGAAAATATCAACAAAAGTCACATAAGCCTTTTCTATTAGCTTAATTCAACGAAGTTAAGAGTAGACTCGATTTTACCAATCTAACAAGATTTAAGACTAGATTATATTTTTTGTAAGTTTAATAACTCAATTGCGTTCTAGATTTTCGATACACTTATTCCTTCTGATTATTGTCTGAGACATCCACCCCAGCACCAAAATGTGCTTGACCGTGCTGACGCCGAGCACGTATTTAAGATTAACATTAAGGATTCTGATGAAACGGTCGCTTTTGCTTCTCTCTCTGTGGCGCCTCAAGGGAGGCCTCGCACTTTGCGAAGGATTGCCATCGCCGGAATCAGCTGCGGACTTGGTCCTGCATCGGGCAGATCTTCGTCCAACTCCGGTCATGATTGAATTGGCGGAGTTGCCGATTCACAGGCTGTCGACAAGATTGATCATTGAGAGCGAGCCATTGAGCGATCGAGGCTTGATAGAGACTCGTAGCGCAGAGAGAGGGATAAAGATATGTTACGGCTTTAGAGGTTTTTTTCGCGAGCTTCGTCCTCGGTCAAGTCAATATGAGACTGGCCTACCAAAGTCAAAATCTGAAACTGGAACTGCAACTTGGAACTCCGCGAGAGAGAGAGAGAGAGAGAGAGAGAGAGAAGCTATGGCAAGTGCACTGGTGAAGTGGCAAGTGACTATTGCCTGTGAAAGAGAAGGCCCAAAGAGATCAGGTTGATATTGGGACTCGGCTCGAACCACGAAACGGCCCGGTATAACATTTGTATGCATTGCCCCGCTCGGACTCAAAGAAGGCCCAGATCATCCCGTTACCTGGATCCGATCCATTTGCTTTGTTGTCCTGCAGGACTAGAACGTGGTATAGAACTCTACAAGTAGGTTAGCTTGACCGATCATGTGAATTGGTTCGATTATATTGAGTCTTTTGTGCATATTATTGATAA
The DNA here is from genome assembly GCF_016545825.1 of Eucalyptus grandis. Lineage (NCBI taxonomy): Eukaryota > Viridiplantae > Streptophyta > Magnoliopsida > Myrtales > Myrtaceae > Eucalyptus > Eucalyptus grandis. Next base: position 52,846,083 of record NC_052613.1, on the reverse strand, counting down.
TGGAGAACCTCATAGAAAGATAATCTACCAAAGTTAAGGAAAAAAGTCATCTTTTAACCATCAACATTTTCTTTAATCAAAATATCTGCACTATTTTTAAGTTTCATGTTGCTCAAATGTTATCGACATTGTCTCACATTATAGCTATTGGAATTGAGAAAAGATAATTGAACTAGAGAAGTCAGTATGCACACGTATTGTGATTGCAACAGCTATTTTTGTTAACCTGACTATTCCACCACCTCGGTTACAAATTCACTTTTAGAAGAAAATGGTACGCCTTGCCTTAAGGTGTAAGATGCTTCTATATGTCCTCAAAATCATGCAATAGCAAAGCTTATGAAAGAGGAATTGAAAACAGAAGTGGAGTCATTGGTTCACTTGGGTGTGATTATTTTGTGGAAAATGAAAGATTTCAAAAAAAAATAAATAATTATTTGTACTGTTTGAAATAATTAACAAATTTTTTTTTTGCACAACAATGTATTTCTAAATGTTTTTGTGGATGATGAAAATACTTTCGTTCATTTATTTTTTTGAGCAATATAAGTAATTATTTTAAATTTTTTTTCATCTAGAAGTGACCACTGGTCATTTTTACGTGAGCTCTACGTAATCAGAAAATGACAAATCTATCATGAGAGAGACTGACGGCACATATATATATTTGCATCGTTAATGAAAAAGAAATCAACCGAATTTCTGCCTTCAAGTGCTCCCCCGTAACCTGGTTTGACAAGGAAAATCATTGTAAATTAATGGAAGAGAATATTAAAATGGTTGAGTAATGTACAACCCTTCTAGTCCAGTCTCTTCCATGGAAAACAGGTGTCATCTTTTTTTAGATTTTGTTAAATGAGAAATGGCCGTTGTGAAATTTTCCTGTTTCCTTCATCCGCTTCTCTCTCTTCACTTGCTTTCTAAGCTTCGTACTCTTGAAGCCAATGGAATAAGCTCCAGCACCACCAATTGCCCTGTCAAGGAAAGACAAGCCCTGTTGAGATTCAAAGCTGGTCTCAAAGACCCTTCAAACCAGCTCTCTTCCTGGACCGGCCAAGATTGCTGTGAATGGGATGGCGTTAGCTGCGACAACTGCACAGGCCGTGTCGTGAAGCTGGATCTCAGAAGCCTAACATATGTGACATGGATGATGATGCTAAATCTGTACTAGAAGGTTACAAGCCAGTGTGTCTGAGCGGCCAAGTAAGTCCTTCCTTGCTTGATTTGAAGTACTTGACTTACTTGGATCTAAGCCACAACAATTTCCAAGGCAGTCCCATTCCCTGTTTCATAGGCTCTCTCAAGAGGTTGACCCACCTTGATCACTCCCAAGCATCATTTGGGGGATTTGTCCCTCCCCAATTAGGGAATCTCTCAAACTTGCACTATCTTGACCTCACTGTTGACCCGTATTACGGTGATCTCCAGGTTTCAGATTTAAATTAGTTTTCCAGCCTCTCTTTTTTTGAATTACCTTAACTTGGGAGGTGTCAATTTCAAAAGGGGATCTGCTCATTGACTGGAGAAGGTCAACATGCTTCCTTCTCTAAAGGAGTTGCGCTTGGTGGGATGTCAGCTTTCTGACTTCCCTGAATCTGGGTCATTTGTGTACTTCACATCGCTTTCTGTTCTTGATCTCTCTTTTAACAACTTTGACTCCACAATGTCTCTATGGATTTTTAACATAACAACTCTTCTTGAGCTCACACTCAGTAATTCTCAAGTCAAGGACTCCATTCCCGCTGTTGCAGAGGGTGTGTTGTGCAAACTGCATAAGCCAGACTTGTCCTTCAATAACTTGACAGGAAACACGCGAGCTTGAAGTGGGCTTGTCCGGATGCATGAACAGCAGCTTAGAGGAGCTAGATTTGAGTGCCAACAATTTCAACGGTCCGTTGCCTGACTCTTTGGTAACGCACAGATATTTAAAAGTTCTTCGACTCTCCGATAATTCCTTCTGAGGACCAATCCCGAGTTCTCTCGGAAATCTGTCACGATTGGTTGAGCTGAACTTGTCCTTCAATGAGATGGATGGTACCATACCAGAGAGCATAAGTTGACCACTTTGGGTCTTTATTCGAACTCTTGGCGAGGTCTTGTTATGGAGAGTCATCTCCGGAATCTAAAAGAGTTGGAAAGTCTCGAAATATCATTTGATTACCCCAGTTCACCGAAGTTCAGATTCACCCATGGTTGGGTTCCCATTTTCAATCTAAGTTCCATCAAGATCGAGGATTGCCAGTTGGGCCCGGAATTTCCCCAGTGGCTGAAGAATCAGAAAAAACTGTCGACCATAACCCTTTCAGGAGCAGCGATTTCAGATACAATGCCCGATTGGCTATGAGAAATGTCTCAACAACTTCGTACATTAGATCTTTCCGAAAATCAAATAGTGTGGAAGCTTCCCAGATTCTTGGATTTCGATTCTCAAGCTATAGTCAACTTCGCTTCCAACCAGTTGGAGGGTTTATTTCCCCTCTGGTCCAATGTGAATCAACTCTCTTTAAAAACCAACCCGCTTTCAGGATCTGTCCCCGCAAATATCGACCGCCACACGTCAGCCTTGAAGTACCTAGATGTGTCGAACAACTCACTCACTGGGAACCTACCTTGTTCAGCAAGCGGGATAAAGAATCTAGTTTATATTGATTTATCGAACAATGCTCTCTCTGGAGATATTTATGCTGGGTGGACCGTTATGCCAAAACTGAAGATCTTGGATCTTTCAGAGAACAATTTCTCTGGTAGCATTCCCTGCCAAATGTGCTTGTTACTACCTTCCCTTGAATGGCTAAAGCTGAGCAGCAACAATATTTCTGGAGAGTTACCCTCTTGCTCGTTAAACTTCACTTGCCTGTACAGACTTGATCTAGGGGAAAACAGACTTCACGGGATAATACCACAGTGGACTGAAAAAAGCCTCAATTCGTCATCGGAATTGATCCTCCGGTCCAATAGTTTCAGCAGAAGAATTCCTGAACAACTGTGCAACTCTCTGAACTTGCATGTCTTGGACCTCGCCAATAATGACTTGTTCGGATCAATTCCCAGGTGTTTCGGCAATATGTCAGGGATGAAATCTTTAGAGACTTACTATAATTTACCCCCAGAATTCCATAGTTTTTACTTTGGAAACATGAGTTAAACATAAGGGGAAGGTCAGTGGAATATAACGAATTGATTCCGCTGATGAACGTGATAGACCTTTCGAGAAATAACCTCTCGGGGGAAATTCCGCCTGAGATATCAAATCTCTCCACCTTGATGGCACTGATTGTCGAACAACCAACTGATGGGAAGCATACCGGGCAACATGTCACGGTTGAAATTCTTGCAAACTCGTGACCTCTCATTCAACCGCCTGTCAGGCCAAATTCCTCCCGGCATGTCTTCCTTGACATTCTTGACCAGTTTGAATTGTCATGCAATAACTTAGACGGAAAAATTCCCACACGCAACCAGTTCACAACATTCCCTCCATCCAGCTTCGACGGAAATCTTGGCCTCTATGGGCTTCCATTGTCGCGACGTTGCTTGATTCCGACAGGGTGGGACCAACAAGATGATGACCGTGAAGATGAAGGAAATAAGGAAGAGGATCAAGTATGGTTCTGCATAAGCATCATACTAGGATTTCTGGTGGGATTCTAGTCTGTTTGTGGCACGCTGATGATAAAAACGTCCTGGAGAGAAGCTTATTTCAGTTTCATTGACAAATGAAGGACAAGCTCTATTTGGCCGTCCAACTGAAAACAGCTCATTTGCGGAGGAATTTGGAGAACAGAACCTGATGTTTCTCTGAGAAGAGACGACTAAAGATACTTTATTAGGTAAAATAAGGCTTTTTGAGTCAAGTTCTGCTTATATTAATGGATATGGTCATGATAAGTTTCCGCAAATACTACTAGCTTCTGTAAAACCCCTGGCCTTTGCCCCATATTTCAACACACAACATAGAGTAAATCATTCTCTTTCAATGTAATGTATGGCTGAGGTCTTCAGACTAGTTATACATTTTAAACATTCGCACTCAAACTCCAACTGTGCCCGAATCTAGCATTTCCTCCACGAGATTTTCAACCTCACGCAGTGACCTACAGGTAGAAACTCCAACAAGGAAACATTCTAGCAACCTAAATGCAGCCAAAACAGTTTGTCTTTGGCTTAAAAGACTGTCCCCTTATTCCAATTACTGTCCGGGACATCCACTCCAACAACAGAGTTACATGGATAATACCCTCATAGGCTCATACACAAGCTTGCCTTGTGAGATAAAATTGAGGTGCAATAAAGCGGCCGGTAATGCATAGTCACCATCCGACACCAGCAAATTCTTAGTCATGATACTTTGGGAAATTTTGGGAGCCGTCACTCAAAAAAATGCACAGGAGTTTGCCTAGTAGTTACACACCAAGTTTCGCTATAGAAGTCCGTTTGCCTTAAAAGTCTAACAGACTAGATATTTGGAAGCTTTTTACAGTTTTAAGTCGATTAAAGCAATGCTAAGCAAGTGTGCTATCGACCTGTCGAGGCTTTGGGTTGCTTCCACCACCATGGCTGGGGCTCATCCTCTTCTTCATCTCGCGAAAACTCAGGTTTCTTACCAAATCTGGTAGGCAGCGCTGTGAAGATGATCCGGATTTCACCTTTGCTGTTTTCGAAGATCGGTTTGGGGTCCCATCCACACTGTAGGCAGAATTCCTCCGGAGACTGAATGGGCTTTTCACCGGGGACTCGGTAGGGAATGCCATAACACCTGACTTAGCATCAGCATTAAAACTTTCCTGAAAAAGCTCAAAAAGCAGCTTCTTGGGCTCAGTCGGCAGGGGCTGCACGGAATTAAGCGCTCCATCTGTCTGAAGAGACTTATTCACTGGCACATTTCCGAAAGAGCTTCTCGGGTGGATTGGAGAGCTGCCGCAAGATGGGGTTGCATCTACACAAGTAAAATGAATTCTGGTCGCATAAGCTATAAGCCTTTCATATGCAACAAAGCACATCGGCAGCTATAAGAGCGAGCGGCTGCAAGATATAAGATTATACCATCGCACACGCTGAAATAATCTTCGCAGTCGGACTCCCACCAGGCTTGAGACTCGAAAAACATCTCCTCCTTGGTACCTGCGTCGGAAACTTTTCGATTTAAGCAAATCAAAGCTTCAACAGCCAGTCAACAACCGCATAACATTGAGCATCGAGAACCCACAAGCACCGCGGAACTATATGGCAATTCTCGATCCAACCCGCATTTTAGTACGGAGCAAAGAATCTAAATTGCATCTGAACATACCAAATCGAGAAAGCCATCGGTTATAAAATGCACAATAAAGACTCGACTACGAAAGGAGAGAGAAGCCAAAACGTGGCGACGAGATGTAAGTAGTTGGCAAAACCGACAGTAAACCCACACACGGGAACCTCAAAATTTGTACCCACAGAGGAATTGCCTGCTTCTGTCCAATCTCACTACACAGACAGTGACAGTGGCAGAAAAGCGAAAAGGAGAATTACGCAAAGCCGAAACGAATCACAAAAGGCACGATCCGATCACGAAAACGAGCGAAAACGGAAAAGTCCGGACAACCGTACCGAGCTCGCGGAAGCTCGTCGCAGGCGGGGCGGCCTGCGGCTTCGGGCCAGCTTCGGCCACTGAATTCAGAGCATCGGCGCTCGCTTCCTGAACCGGGACGCCGCCGCCGGTCTCGGAGGCCACGGACAGATCGAGCTTCACGGCGGCGGAGTTCTGGTTCCTGGGAACAGTGACGCAATTACCCATGACGGCCCGCCTCCGTTTACCTTCTTCCTCCTTATGCTGCCTCCTCCATTGCAGCAGAAAAGCTCAAGGGCCCCCGAAGTTCACTCGGTGTTCTGAATAGACTGACTGCTAGCGAGAGAGAGAGAGAGAGAGAGACGGACAGACGGACGGACGGACGGAGATGGAGAGGGGAAGGGTGGGGATGGTTTTTGGAATTTCCGGTTTTTCCTTTCTCAAGGGGCAATGATTTGATGGGGTTTTGGCTTTATGCTTGAAGGAGATAAAAGCACCACTGCCCACTTGCGGCTCAACGGAAGTTCAGGCGGAGGAGAAGATGATCGGTCTTGAAAGCGAAGTAACGCTAGGGGGCGGGGCAGGCCCTCCTCGTGTGGTCCACGGCCACTTTGGTACCCGAATAATGTTTCCCGATCATACATTTGCTGCTACTATATGTAGCATGTGAAATAATCACGCCGCGTAAATTACTTTCCCCCCGCCGAGAAACAAGTATGTACTAGGGCGGCTCAAACGTCCGACATAAATATTATTATTAGACTGGATGTTCCAATGACCTTAGAACACGTATTGAGCTATTATTGAGACAGATGGTTTTCTTTTTAAAACTTGGCGACGAGAGAATACTCGTTTCGCAACAAATTATAGCTACTATAGATAGTAATTTAGGTTATTCTAATGTTTGACGAGTGAGTGGGTATGTGCTCTCGAAATCGCATCTAGAAGAAATGAGAATGCATCAATCTAAAGTTGAGTTTGTGTCTTGAGAAAAGGGGATTAATGGCTACATTGCTATATGACATGGCAAGGTTATATTGAAATAGAGAAATAATAAGGCCTAATTCCCTAAAGAAGACTTCAATTTTAGTGTTAATCTCAATTTTGTTCCAAACTTTTTTTGTTTTAAAAAAATTGTCAATTTTTATTTTAATTCCAAACCTACTTCACATAAAAAATGGGCCAATAATTTTTTCAAAATTATCAATAGCAAGAGGCTGTTGCTGTCTTGTACGCACGCGAGGCACGCGGGGTTATTGATAAAGACACAAATTGTGATAATCAACATTTAATTAACAACGACGTTGACAAGTTCGAAGAAACTATTTGCAATTTTGTGGGCGCAGGAGCAGAAATTGAAGATTATAGTAAAAGTTGTGATTTTTCTTAGATAAAAAAGAGTTTGAAATAAAATTGGGATTTGATCTCAAATTGGGAATTTCTTAGGGGAACTAAGCCGAAACGATAATGATGCGTTGCTGCACAGTTTCCGTATTGCTGAGCTTTGTGGATCTCATATGGGCGCTAACTTAAACTTTTGTATATAAATGGATCGTATGTTACCTCGCATCGATGCAAACTGCGTGGGAGTGGGAACAAAAAGTCTCTCTCTTCTTCTTTCTTTGTCATTCTCCGGGAAACGACAAAGGAAAAAAAAACAAGAATGGTCTGTTCTCGTCGTTCGTTTCCGCGATTGTCTCTACGCTGCCACCGTACTTGCCTCGGATGGAACAAAGAATTATTATACGGAAGTCGGCTGCGCAGTGGGGGCAAAATCTTTTGATTGGCGTTTTGTTCCCGCCTCCTTAGTCATCCTAGAGAAAAAGGAAAAAAAAAAAAATTGAAATATTGAAATTAGAAAAAAATAAAATAGACTACGTCCGTCTCTCAATAGAAAGATGAAGAATGCACATCTGTGGGCTGTGCTGGCCTATAATCAGAAACTCGTTGAATGCAAAGCTGATTTAGATTTAGGGCTCCAAGTAAAAGCAAAAGGTTGACCCTTTTCCGGCATTTTTGTTAAAAAAAATCAATATTATTTGGATTTTAACAAAGATATTGGAGAAATTGCTTTGAACCTTAAAAGTGGAAGTCTCAATACTGTGAAAATTTTCTTAGATTCGAATTAAAAAAAAAAAAAAATCAAAATACGCAAGTTGTAGGAATTGGATTTGAATAGAAAACAAAATATAAAAGTCATTCCAAATAGACTATGGTATTGTTTAGTGTGATTTCAATTCTGGGTTTTGCCGTTTATTTTTTTAAGTTTTGTTTGTTTCATGAAAAATGAATGATTAAAATAATTAATATGATTGCATGTATTCTTTATAAAAAAAATGAATGAATGAAAGGTATTTCACAATTCAAGAAAATATTTAAATATAAATTATTATTGTTAATGAAAATATTTTTTATTGACTAATTATTTCAAATGGCCATATTTAGAAAAGTATTTTTAAATAATTAATTTTTCACTAAACAAATAGAATCTCAGTCTCGAAAGTCATACACACGCATATTATTATTATGTGTAAATAATCTTCGATATTTCAAGTGTCTATAATACTCTATAAAATATTATATTTATCTACACGTATTTCATAAGAATCGTTTCGTTTATCGGTAAAACTTCCAACTTGGAATTAAACGTACGATCTTCCTTCGTGCTTATCTCAAGAAGTGTCGAAGGCCCCGAAAGTCAGGTTATAATCCCACTGCGCGCGGGCACCGAATCGAGCGTCTCAATGAATGCGATTTTGCCATCTCCCTACCGTCCCAAAACGGACACGAATAGGGAAAGCCGGACCAATCGGGATCGACCTCGGATCTGAATTGTCACTATTTGTCAGTCTCCCTGCTCCCTCTCTTCTTCAACCATCTTTGACTCTTTGTCTCGATCCTCTCGGATACCGGCCCAGCTGGGTCGCCCCCCCTGCTCGCTCCCCGTCTCCATCTCGCATTTATTCCCCTGAACTACTCGCTCCCCATCCATCCACTGATAAATCTCAAGAATAGACAAAAAAATTTGAAAGAAATAGATGGAAGGAACTCAAAAACAGGACAGAGGCTTTGATGTCGTGTTGTGACTGGTACTTAATTGCCTTTCCATATAAATTTAAATTATCAAAAAATTGGAATCAATGTTGTTTCTCAACTCTATATATTGAATAAACAATCGTGTGATCATTTATTTATAATATTTTACTGAATGATCTGTGCTCCGTTTTTGGCCTAAAAGAGAAATCTCTGCTCCATGCGCTCATTTTCATGACGAAATGGAAACTAGCATAGTACACAGTTATTAGAGCCTCTGCATTGAAATGGTGCATACCAACAGTCGCTTTATAAGTGACAACTAAGTCCGAGCTGAAAAAGGAAATGTCAGACCATTCGCATGAATTAAGTTGATTAGGTACAGAAAAATATTAAGAAGGTAGTATATCTGCAAGCAAATGGACTTTGATGTACAATAAATGATTACATAAATAAGATTTTTTGTTTTTTGAGGGGGGCAGGGGACTTGAAGTTTTGTACCTCTATAATAAATAATCACACATTCATTTATCTGATATAATGTAAACTAATTTCTTTTTCATACAAGTCATGTATAATCAATAAATTTTGATGAAAGAGTTGCAATTCGAACAACATTCAATAACTAATACTTTTTTTCTTTACTCCCATTAGTCATTGTACACTCAAACCAACGTCGCAACATTACCACCCACAATGTGGTGTCCCCTTCTCAATCACCATCATCATCATCATCATCATCATCATCGTCAAATGACCACATAAAGCCACCATAGGCAACTTCCATGAAATTTCTTGGACTTTAACTAAGCGGAGATGCAACTTATGGACGGTCCATTAGAATTGACTGCTTACAGGTTTAAGTAATCTGAGGAGTGCCAGGCATGCTTTCCAAATTCTGATTTTCTAATGTGATGTGTCAAATGTCTTATAGCTATTATAAATAAATCAGCCTCTCATTTTATAAATTAATTCGGTAAATCGACTTTATATCATTGTCGTTATTCTTATGGATATGATTCGGACAACAGGATGGTCATTGGTCACTCACCATTTTGGTCCAACAAGAAAAATGAAAAGATGGAAAACTAAGTCTAAAGGCATACACAAGGTCATAAGCATAAGCTATCTACTCGGGCCAAGTAATCCTCATGCTCTGAAACCATCTTGATAATTGTTGTTTTTTATTTTTTATTTTTTATTTTTTTTGGTGAAGATCTTGATAATTGTTGTTCATTCTCAATTTAACCAAAAACGAAAAAGGAGAGGGGTTGTTCAAGAGCGCCTTACGATGCCCTGATTTGCCTATCACACGAGATGAACGATGCATTAGGAATGGCAATCTTTCATCATTTAGGTGTTTGATATGTAATAAATGGAGCCGTAGTTAACAATATAAAAAGAGAGATTTTGATAAACATTGCAACTTGTTTTAATAAATTGAATATGTTATATTTCAATAGATAACACAATTCATTGCATGCCAGGCTTGAAATTATAAACTCCACATATTTTCGACGTTGTAATTATCAATTTACATTACATCATTGGCTACATTTTCCCCTCGAAAAGCCAATTTCCTTATACTCATCAAAGGAAAATAATGGCTGTAGTGCTGGTGATGGGTGGTGGATCACGGAGATTGGAACAAGTCGAATCCTTCTGGAATGCTATTTTTCGTGTCAGAAGTAAACGCCAAAAATGGTTTTCATTCATATAAATGTGGCTTTTATTAAATAACATGAAATATCTAAATCTCCAGCTCAACGAATCTGAAAAAAAATTCATGTAAATCGCCATGTCCTCAGATATTAACGGGGTCTCCACCAACAAGGTCGCAGAGAATGCTACAAGGTTACTTATGTGACTCTGAGCAAAAGGATCTATCCCATTTGAAACTAAGCTGTTGTTGCTTGGCCCATTCCTTTGGTCGAGGCTCTACATATTTAGTAACACGTTTCTAACACGTTTCTAGTTTTATTACAATTTGGCAACTCCATAGGAGAAAAGAGACCCACACTCAAATGTTGCGCGTGAATTCGCGGAAACACTGAAGACGACGGTTGGGCCAGCCGGGTGTGTTCTGCTACATTCCCAGCGCCATTCACTTTGTCGCGGCCCTCAACGTGCCTTGGAAAATACACGTCCGCTCAAAGTAAAATTATGCATCTTGCATGGGCCATTTACTTTGCTTCCCAATTCAACAAAGACTTCGTCTATATCTACCGCGCCTAACCATACAACCTTTCATCATCACACTCCAACTAATACCAAGCGTGCCCGAAATTCAATTCGGTCCCAGCAGTCTTCGATACTTGGAGCAAACTTGCAAAGCGACCAACGTCCTTTAGTTGTTACCAAGAAAAGAAAATCGTGGACTTTTAACTAGAAATGTCATTGGTGAAAAAAGGTTTTTTCGACAAAAGGTGCGGCATTGGCTCCTTCGTAGATGCCCTTAATCTGATACGGACTCCATTAATAATGTTACTCCATGGATCCTATCCACAAATAAAAGACCTAAATTTCAATCAAGAGCACCTCTGGCAAGATGCATACTCACAACGAACTGTGAGATACAGAAACTTCGATGAGCGATGATACGGTTGTTTTTCTCTAATTGAAGGGGTTCTAATGCATTTGTCACAGGCTAAAGCAAATGGTTTGCTTGCTTGCCTACGGTTTGCATTACTGCTAAAGTCTTTTAGATGATTCAAAACGAAAGTTCTAAGCTGATATTAACTCTGTCTTGCGAATTGGTTTTATCGGGTCTTCAATATTTGTTTCGAATTTCTCCCCTACACCCAATTTCTTCCCATAAAATATTTTATTATTCCCCCAGTAATCCTCCCACAATAATCTGCAAAACGCAGGCTACAAGCTTTTACATTTGTTTGGCTCCTGCAGCTATATCTTGCAAATTTGCGCAACCTTTGTCGGATATTCTTTATTCTTATAATTGGACAAAAAGCATGAGAAGATTAAAAAAATCACCATTTCCTTCTAGACGAACGATGTGACTGTCCCCGTTCGGGATCATTTTCAACGTGCCTTACCCGTGGGATTAGCTTTCTCAGGCATATGACTTAAAGAATTTGACGTGACGCCTAGAGTGATCAATACCCCTCAACGGCAAGCTGCTGATTTTGTCTTATATTCGTGGTTCCCTAGAATGATATCATAAGGATCGTTAAATAAGGGAAAATTGTCCAAAAAGTCTTGAACCTATCACACTTTTGCTAATTCAGTCCTTAACCTTTTAACTTTGCCAATTGAATTCTAAACCTTTTCACTTCTTGCCAATTCAGCCCATCAAGCCAATTTTGACCAGAAAATGCTAACGTGAAGGCCGATGGTGCCACGGGGACCGCCAACGCTAACGTAGACAATTTTTAATAATATTTTAAATTTTTTAAAATTTTTGAATTTTTGAATTTTTTCCCTTTTTTTTCTTTTTGGCTTTTTCCTTGGCCTTTCCCGTTGGATCGGAGGGACGATCAACGGCTGAGATGCGACCCGCTCTTGTATGGCCGGCCATCGCTTGTGAAAAAGCCAAAAAGAAAAAAACAGAAGAAACAGAAAAAAAAAAAAAAATAAAAAAATATTAAAATATTTTTAAAAATTAAAATATTATTAAAAATTATCCACGTTAGCGGCGTCCACATCAGCATCTTCCGGCCAAGATGGACTGAATCAGCAAGAAGTGAAAAAATTTAGGACTTAATTGACAAAGTTAAAGATTTAGAACTGAATTGGCAAAAGTGCAATAGATTTAGGACTTTTTGGACAATTTCCCCCCGTTAAATAACGTTTTCTCTTAACTTTTTAGATCAAACAATCGAGAATACGAAAAATTGGCCGAATGAAGAAAAACGAGAACAAGAACAGGGTAAGAGAAGACAATAATGCTCTTGCCCCAGCCCATAACCCAAAAAAACAAAAAAAAACAAAAAACAAAGATGGCCGAAATTCTGCATATAAGAAATCTTCAAAAGCAGAAATACAAAAATAGAGGACAGAGGACAGATTACTGATCCTGAGTGGGCAAACTGTGAAGGTTCTTGTAAATAAGGGGGATAACTATACAATTTAGTCTAACCATAGGAAGGATCGCAGTGAATTTCATTTAAAAATATGACAGAAAATGTCGAGTTTTGAGAGTAAAATTCCCAGTTTTCCAAATGCAGATTGAGACCTGAACCATCAGAAATTGGAATTATTGTTCCCTAACCAAGTAAGAATTTCACATTTGATCTGGAGGATTGTCTACCCTCACGAAAATAACAACTCCTCTCTTAGACGAATTTCTCATGTATCTGACACGAGAAACAAAAGAATAACCGTAAAGCATTGTAGTGTTCAGATTCAATAGTCAACACTGACATATGGAAAAGATCAACTCTAAACAAGCATTTAAACATTCATTTTCCTATCCGTTTCTATCATATGGACGAACTTTGCAATATGCCAGGATATCCTTAATGGAAAATTGCGAATAAACCAAATACAAGAGTTCACATTAGCTTTCAGCAAATAAATCAATCAGTCTTGATTTGCTCTCATATCATGTGGGATCATCCAGTCCTTTCATAAATTACTTACAACCTCACCACACCATGTATGGAGTCTATGGACCATAAAACTCTGAGTTCAGCTCAGCAACTTGACTCAGAAAGCTTACACATGGATTGCAGTGGCTTAGATGAAAATGAGGCAAGATTGAAGAGTTTTCACTATGAAGACTACAATTTTAGGAGAGCGTTCTTGAGGAGTTATCCTCTCCACTTGGGAGGAGAAGACCAAGGAAAGGGCAACGAGACAGTGAACATAACAGCTCAGAGCAACAAGAAGGAACCAATGAAGAAAATCATCCTCTCAGTGTTCAGCTGGGGAGGAGGAAGGTTTTAGTCTTGAGAAGATTCAAGATCAAACTAGCAATTAACGTTCTTGCTTGTGTCCCTGTTGGCTTCAAGGACCCTACGATCCTGATTTCATCCTAATCCAACCCTTTTTTGCCCTCATCATCCAAACTTTGACCACTAGCAAACCAGGTAAATACTACAATGCATCATGATGTAAAAATAATACAAGAGATGATGCACAATATTTCTCTTGCAGAATCGAGCAGTGCACAGTGTCGTTATCATGTTTAAACCCACAAATCTCTCTCTCTCTCTCTCTCTCTCTCTCTCTCTCTCTCTCTCTCGCTCGCTCTCTCTGAAATTGACACCAAGCTTTCAGCTCTAATTAGATGGCAACCTCTGAAGAACTATCATTTATATCTCCTACTAATGGACCTATATTGCATTTTTGTTCTAGGCATGTCAAAAAAATGTAAACAGGAACACTCATTTTGAGCACAATGCTGTTAAACTTTTAATGGCTCAACTTGATTTGACAGACTCGAGAACAAGCAAAAAGGAAAGAAACACTATTTGTTAGTATAATATCTTAAAGGATCGTGTTCAGGAGCTTGGGCTATAAATCTTCTCATGAAAAGATTGGTAAGGTGTATAAAAGCAAGTGCAGCAAATAGAAGACCATCCAGTTCAAAAAATGCACAAAACTTGCCCCTGTAGCAGTGAATGATTGTGCTCATCTCAAAAAATGCACTATTTGTTTCACACGCCATACATAACTGTTGAGATAACATGAAGCTTACAAGCACGTCTTCCTTAGAAGAAAATTATGGACACGCCCATTGAAAAACATCCAATGGCCACCCAAGGACTAAGACGCTCACCTATTCCAGAAACACAGAAAAGATCATCAGCTAAAGAGGTGCATAGCAGGAAGAAGAAAGGACAAATCATTCATCTTCCCAAATCATTCCAGGAATAAATATGCAAGTTTCAATGTGAAACCAGAACAGTAAAGAACTTCATGCAGGAGCCAAACAAAGAAATAAAGCCGTATTCAACTCATTTCTTAAATTTTACAAGGAAAAGGATCTTAACATGGAATGCCCAATCACACCAAATGAAATGCACCTTCTATTTAAGAACCATATAAATGAGGCAGTTTGCTAATTGGAAATTCAAGATATTGATTGATAGAAAAAGTCAAGATTGACGATGGTAAAATAACAATTTTAAGCTAAGCTATCCAGACAAATAATATACTAAGAAAAAATTTAGAGGACCCTCAAAGGCCCTTGACATCGACATTATGCACACTGCAAGCAGGGACAGGGTTGCATACCTATTCTAGCAGCCTTCCAAAAGAAACCACGAAACCTGCAAGTATGCAGAAGGATCAAGGAACTAGATTAATGAGTGTACTATATACCAGATTTGAAAACAATGGTATACAGTGGCCATTAGGCAGGAATCACAAGGGCAAGGCCGATATGCCATAAGCTTACCTCCTTTGTGTTGTATTACTGAATTTCCACAAACCTTCATCTTAACACATGCCAATATGTTTATTAACCGAGAGGTTCAGTATCAGTCATTCAAGGAAATTATGGCCACTTGTTGTCAATCAATGAAATGAATATGCGAACAAGGCAAAGGATTTCATTAAAATGTACATGAGAACAAGTTAAAAAGACTACTTAATTTTTCTACGGCCAAACAAAGCCTCTGTTTAGAACTCTTCTCATGCAAATTTCAAGGATGATGCAGTGAGCATTTACTGAGTACGGATGCAGCCCTTCTTCATTCTAACTATTATTTCTCGATTTTCTGTCTTCTATCTACATCAATGCCCCAAACTTAAAGTCAGACATCAAGCTTGCATCATTTTCATGTGTTTGCACTAGATGTGGCATTTGCTGGCACAGCCAGGTCAAAACACTGATTTTTGGGGCAAACTTAGAGCAGTCCAATTGGAATAAATCGAGGTTCAATAGTTAGGGGAAAAATTCAGTTCATGCACCTCAAGCCCAATGATCACTCGTATCAAGCATCACATTAGTGAAGCAGACTGCACCTGCAGTCCTGCCTTGTCGGTTCTCTGTAAAATATTTGTTTGGCCGAGGGCTTCCTTCTTCAGATGAGATAGAAGTATCTCTATCTCACCGCCATATGAAAGCAATACTCTAAGGGCTGTTTATTACTTCTCTTACATAGCTAGCAGTAGCAGGTACAATGGGAAGATGTTTTTCGTGAAACCCATATAACAGTGACAATTACAGCTTTCTTGTGAAAACTACTTCGCATTGCAAATGCAGAGGTGAACATTTGTCGCACCTAATAAACCTCTACTCCGATACAAAACTACCAAAAAATATCCGATAGACAATCGCGATAGGCTAAAGAACATACCCAGTCCTCTGCTCCAGAATGGCGGGAAAGTGCATCTTCACATAAGTACACGTACATATTACCAGCAGCACTACCGTGAGAAATGAATGGAAATTGAAGAGCGCCGACTGGAGAAAAAGACCAACATAAGTTTGTCAATCGCAAAACCATCCGCTCGAATCCTAATCATTCCGAAATTCCAGAGCTCGAGTTCACGTTACCATGTCGAAAATCACCAGCGGTTAATTTCGCGGCTTTCCGTGTTTTCCTCAATCTGCAAATCACAAGATCTACACATGCTCAACCCCCATCTCACAAAGCCCAGACTGTCTACCGCGAGGTAAAACATCACCGAGAATGTACCGCAAATCTGAATTCAGGGTTACCGGGAAGCGCTCAAGCCGCCGGCGACCTGCGATCTGGATCGGGCGTTCCGAACGATTGGCGCGAACAATGACGGAAGGGGAGAAAACCGAACGCCGATTAGCCTCGTCGATCTCGATTACGCTTGTCGTAAACGTTGATTTGCACCTAGGACTCTTCTATTGCCGTCAATCGGGAGCCACGGAGGAGAGGAAAGTCGAGCGTCTTGGAACCTCGGCACGAGAGCGAGGAAGAAGGAACGGCCTGTGGCTGTGGGCCTGTGGCTGTGCCTGTGGGCCTGTGCCCTAGTTATAAGAAGCAGCAAGGAGGCCCCTAGTTATAAGAAGCAGCAACAGCAGCTCAGGATCGCCTCGACCATGTATCCCAAAAATTGGAGCAAGGGTTCCCGTTTGTGAGCCAATTCTTAATGATAAGGATGATGACGATGACAACAAAGACGAAGAGGAATTGCGTTTAAATTGCCAAGAAGGAGAACCGAATGGAGTCCCAGAGCAATGCCAACCAAAGCAGCAGCAATTCGAGCTCCAACCACCACAACCAGCACGGCCTTGCCCCCGTCGCTCCTTTGCAGCTAGTCCCTCTCTTCTTCCTCTAATTCCACCGTCAAGCCGGGTCACTCTCACAGGTCAACCCTCCATGGCCCATTCATGGGCTCCATGTCTATCCAACCCCGCTAAGCCCCCCAAACACGCTCTCCTCGTTCCTTTCCGACTCCGCCTCCCCGGCTCCAATCCCCAACCGCCATCTTTTTTTGGGGATTCAAGGCCCAAATTCGCCAGCCGAGCTCGATCTTGACAACGAAAGACTAAAATGATGGCGAGGGCTAGACTGAGATGGCCGTGGGGGTGGGGGTGGGGGTGGTGGTGGAAGTGGAGACGTTCGCGTCGAAGTGAAAGGGAAGAGGTAGAAAAGTTAAAAGGAAAAAAAGAAAGAGGGAAGAGAGAGGTGAGATAATGACGTGAAAATGAGAGACTTTTGGCACGGTGGACCTCGGGCAATACGTGTCGTCCGGCAAATGAAATGGGATTTTGACATTCTAGAATCCCACTCCTACATTTTATTTTGTCCAACAATGTAAACCTCCTGGCCCCGCCTCTCTAAGTGGAGCGATATACCTTTTGCCCCAATGTACCCCTAATATTAATTCCAACCAAATTTTGCTCGTCATATGACACAATCATGCGTGATTGATTTTGCCCTCCATAATTTGTCAAGTAAGGTCGCGTAGTTGGTATTCTAAGTAAACTTCAATCGATACTTTGTGATTGATATAAAATGTCAGGAAGTGATGATATATGTGTCTTCCATAATTAATCATGTGAGATCATGCAATCGGAGTTTTGAGCAACTTATATCAGAGTTATCATCGATTGCAGCTAAAATAAAAATATACAAACGAATTTATGTGACGCAAGATGTACGAGACACCATTACCTCAAAAGGAGAGGACGAATCTTGTGCTTGAAATGTTTTGAGGTTCTCTCTGCTCATTTCATGCTCCGCACCACTTGAAGTCAAGTCCCGAGAATGTCTTTTCATAATCTTGTGCCTAATTCTGCCCATTCCCAATGTTCAGTAGCATTTTGTCCGGTAGGTTGGACTTATTTTTTTAACTAAATACACTCGCTAAACCAGCATAAAATTTTGGAAAATTTTCAAATAAAACTTCAAAATGCTATCATTTTCTTAAATAAGAATCTAAAATAGACAAATCATCTAAAATAAAATCATAAATTGACCAAATCGTCTTAAATAAAGGCATGAATTGACCAAATCCTCTCAAATAAAGTCCTAAGGTGATCAAATCATCCCAAATAAGGACTTTTGGCTAGGCAGTGGCTATTCCGGCCATTGAAGAAAGGGTATTTTAGAAAAAAAAATTCTAAGTATATATTTTTTATTCATTTCCTTACCTTTCATTTTTCTTTTTCTGTCTCCTTTTCCCTCCCCTGGTCATCATTGCGCCTCAAGCGAGGGTCGCCCTTGCTAGCATAGTGCGAGGGCGAGGGCGAGGGCGAGGGTGAGGGTTGCCCTCGCCAACCTAGGTGAGTCGACCTCGCTCAATGCTAGGGAAGGGCGACCCTCACTTGAGTCCTAGCCACCTCTGCTATGGATGGCGGAGGGAAGGGGGAAAAGGAAGAAAAGAAAAGAACAGAAAAATGAAAAAAAAAAAAAAAAAAGACAAAAATGCCCTTGACTAGTGAGATTAGGCCATTCTTTGAAACTGATATAACCATTTTAGGCATTTACATGAAATAAGTGCCATTTCATGCATTTGTTTGAGAAAATGATGGCATCTTATGACCTTATTTGAAATAAAATACAATTTAGGCTTTTATTTGATAAAATGAAAGCACTTTATGCTTTTATTTGGAATTTTCACTAAAATTTTCAAACTAAAAAAACAGAAAAAGCCCACTTAAAATTACTTAAAGTTTGAAGCCCATTTGACTCAGACGAGCTCAAGCCCATGGACTGATTGGCAAGCCTATAATCGTGTCTAATTTTTTTTTTTTTCATATAAGTTTATTACAAGTTTTAAAACTTATCATGAAAATGAAATCGAGTACTAAAATTTCAAACAATGTAATTAAATTATAAAACTTACTATAAAAGTGCAATAAAATAATAAAAAATTTAAATAGTATAATTAAGTTCTAAAATTTATCAAGTTATGCAATATTAAGTCCTAAAACTAATTAACATTTTCAGTATGTCGAGTTGGATGGAATTAATGAAAAGACTTGATTATACCAACTTAACAAATTTTGAGATTTGATTACATCAATTTGATAAGTTTCATAATTCAATTGTATTTTTATGATAAGTTTTAGAACTTTTAATATATTTATTTTTCTCTTTTTCACATCAAATGCACCATATGACAATTGACTGGTACATGCATCATGGAAAAGTTGAGAGGAATCCCTCTAGATCACATCAGTTCCTATAAAGAGATTTATGAATGATGTCGATGGATTTTTAATCACGAATAGAAAATGTGATCTCCTTCGAATTTGTATAATAGAGAAACGATTTTCGCACGCTCTGAAAGTACGTGAGTCCACTAGATAATAGTTGTTCCATCATTTAGGTTTCGTGCGAGATTTTGAGTCTTCGCCAAGTCAAGTTTATCTGAGCCACAGGTCAGGTGGGCTCCACGTTAAAGCGAGATTCCATATGAAACTCGCATGATCGACCGTGGATGGACATTCGATCAGATGGACTCGGACGAAGAGATTCCAAATGGGCCCGAGAGGTCTTTCTGTTTCGGAGGGAAGGCGGATTTCCTCCGTTGTTTGAGCGTCGCGTCACTGTCTCGTCTTGCTGCTTGCTCGAAGAAAGAATGAGCATCGAATTTGATTCTTCCATCGCCAGCTTTTCGCAGCCAAAGCTCACCGCCAGAAGAGGACAAGGTCCCTATCGGCTTGTTCTCACATGCCCACTTCGCAGAGTCAGCTACTGGAACCAGGACCACACGCGTTCAATCATCCACAGGTGGAAAGAGCTCCCCATTTTCTCTTCCCTTCCCTCTCGAGAACAAGTCGAGGTGCTCGGGTTTCCTTTTATGATGACCCTTTGATCGAATGCGGACTGTCTCATCCCGAACGATGCCGAAAGCTGAAAACTCGCGTGGTAACGACCTCGCTCAGTTTCGAACGATTCGTATGTGCCGGCTTTGTTCGCTTGTTCGTTCTCCTGCCACTTCTGTTTTTGCTTTGGCATGCCTTGAATGTTTCAAGCTGCAAAGAGACAGAGATGCCTCGTTTTGGCATTGCTTGTTTCTTGAACTAATTCTAAAGCTTAGGAATACTTCTCTGCTCAAGACCTGAAGAGTTTTCGTTTTAAAGGTTTTGAAAGTAATTCGATGCTTTCCTTGATGCGTGGGTTGGGCTTATGCTTGCTTGGGATTTGATTCTTCCCTTTGATTTAATTCATTGGATGGTTCTTTTGTATATATACATTGGCGTCGGCACAATTTCGAGCTTTTGCTTCTACTTTAAACCGGTATTTTTGGTCGTTAGCATGGATCCTGGGCAAGGTCTCTGTTTTTGTGCGTGTGTTTACATGTTAATTTCTTTTGATTTTTGTGGTTATTCAAAAGATGGTCCCTGGAAAAATTGGGAAAAGTTGTTCATGTAGGAAATTCGATTCTTCCTTTTGATAGTTCATTGGATGTTCTTTTGTATAAATATACGTTGAAGTTGGCATGGTTTCAAGCTTTTGCTTCTCTTTTACATCAGTATCTTTGGTCGTTAACATGGATCCTGGGCAAGGTCTCCGTTTTTGTGTGTGTGTGTTTACATGTTAATTTCTTTTGGTTTTTTTGGTAATTCAAGAGATGGCTCCCTGGAAAAATTCGGAAAATTTGTTCATGTACGAAAGTTGATTCTTCCTTTTGATAGTTCATTGGATGGTTCTTTTGTGTAAATATCCGTTGGCTTTGGCACAGTTTCAAGCTTTTGGCTTCTATTTTACACCAGTCTGTTTGGTCGTTAGCATGGATCCTGGCAAGGTCTCTGTTTTTGTGTGTGTGTTTACATGTTAATTTCTTTTGGTTTTTGTGGTAATTCAAGGGATGGCTCCCTGGAAAAACTGGGAAAAGTTGTTCATGTAAGAAAGCATGCCAAAGACTGATGTCTGATGTTTATCTGATTTAAATTTTTCTGTCTTGAAGATAGAAAAATGGGTTGCAATTCTCAGAATAGGTTGAAATGCATGATTGCCTTGCACTTCAACTAAAAACAAGGTCCTGATAAACTCGATTGACTACCTTCGAATTAAAAAGGCTATATATATCGTATTATATAAATTTTACTGGCTTCATTGCTATCTGCTTCATTATGCTGTGTTGAGTGTTTGCTATAAAGGCGCAACACAAATCATTTATCTCCTGGTTCTCTGCTGTGGACCTCTTTTTCAGTGGTTCGGGTGGGGCATATAAGATGGACATTCCAAAGATGATTTAAGAAGCTCTCGAAATCCACATATATTTTACCTGCCATCCCCACCCCAAAGTTCTCGGTCCACATGTTGTGCGTCTGCAGGACTATACCTGTACTTGCATACGATTTGTGATATGGATATCAGCAACATATGTCTGTTATATTGAGTTTTGAACATCTTGGAAAAGATTTGACATGCCATGCATGTGACAGGCATAGCTGGAGATGGTAGATGTTTATTTCGGTCTGTAATTCATGGTGCGTACCTAGGAGCTGGGAAGCAATCACCATGTGAAAGCCATCAAAAACAACTTGCGGACGAGCTCAGAGCTAAAGTAGGACAGCTTCTTTTCTGATTCCATGACATCCTCACTGATCCTTTTTCAGTATGTATCTAGAAAAAACTTGATTCTCATCTGCTGCCTAATGGCTTTGGCATGTTATGTGCCTTAAAAAAATCGCTTCATTTAAACATGGTGCAACTGAGCTTGCCCTTGCATTAGTGCAGCTATATCTCTTATAGCTTCATGAGCCAGAGTTAATACAATGGCCGAATATCTCCAGAACTTGGTACAGATAAATTCGTGGATCACTTATTTGCTTGTCTCGTTAGTTTGTATTTGTCATTGTCAACAGAGTATCTTTGTCGTGTCTGTGTAAATTGGATTTCAATATTTTGAAGACGTCTTGATAAGTTCTGCCATAACTCTCTTAAAGAAAATACTGATGATTTTGACAGGTTGCTGATGAATTTGTCAAAAGGAGAGCAGAAATTGAACGGTATGTGGTGGGAGATCTTCCTTTTTTGGCTTGGCTTTGTTCTCAGAACTTTTCGAACTGGACAGATCTATGATGCTTCCGATTTTTACTTTCCAACCTCTTCAAAAGTCAGCGGTTAATCACGACCCTTTGGGCTCTTAGACTACAATTTACTCTTTTGATGGCGATCTTTAAATCATGTTTTATCTTCAAGTATGATTGTCTTTCTTTGTACTAATCAAGCACCGGTGCAGGTTTCTTGAAGACGATTTCGACACTTACGTAGCAGAGATGAGACAGCCTCATCAATGGGGAGGAGAGCCTGAACTGCTAATGTGCTCGCACGTCCTACAGTGAGTTCCTTTCCTTCAGATTGCATGCGTCGCATGTTGCTAACTTCTTAATCATCTAGGTTTGTATTTAGTTTAGTATGTCGAGGAAGTAACTAGATTTCAGGAATGCAATCGGTTGGTCTTGGATGAAGGTTTCTCAACTCCAGTGAACTCATAACTTTCCTCGCCTGTCATATGATATTTCACTTGTTAGGACGCCCATTACAGTTTACATGAAGGAAAGATTTTCGAGTAGCCTGAGGATCATAGCTGAATATGGCCGAGAGTATGGCACTGGAAACCCCATTAACGTCCTCTACCATAGTTATGGACACTACGATGCGCTGCTGCCTCCAAATGGCAATGGGCAATACAAGATGTAAGTAGTCTGCTCTTGAGATATTTATGTTTCCAAGCATTCGTTCTACATCTGCTTTGGGAACTAAATGGGATTTGCATTTTTTTTTTCCAATGAGACCTAGTTGGGATAGCACAAATTCTCGAAATACATTCGACGGGTCCCACAAAATCTTGAAATGTGTCGGTCTAGTGAACTTTGGCCTATGTAATTCAATATTTTGCTTGTTTTATTGTCATGATTTTCCTTATGTTCAATGATCACATTGTGGTGATCCGGTAAATCTTAATTTTGCTGTCGTTTCAATTAATATTTTCATATGGAGAGATTTTGCTTGTTAGAAATTTAAACTTTCAAACCTAAACGAGCTCCTCCACTGATTCCGTTGCCGAAGTTCCTCACAACCCTTTTTTTGCTCTGGCTGTCAGGTCGAACAAAAGATGATTGGAGGGATTTGCCAGAGAAAGTCGTATCGGAAACCTTGAATGATGTCTCCCAGTCCCTGTTTCGCATTCTGCAACCGAAGGCTAGTTCGCATCATCCTTGTCATGTAACTGAGAAACTAATTAATCCTATATTCCAATCTCAATTCAAATTTCGTCGGACAAAAGATCTCTAACCTCATTTCCCCCCAAATTCGGATCGAAATAGAGAGATGCTTTTGCACTGATGCTTGAGTGGCTGATCGGAAAACAAAGTTAGGATGAGAATTTTTGTCGTATCAGATCAAATCATATGGTAATCTGGGTTGATTGAATTAGAAGAATTGCGTGTATGCAAGCCATTGCAATCCCTCTTTATCTCCGTGTGCCAATTGAAAAGAAGCGAATAATTAGAGTCGTAGGAGCACAGTTTTTTGCCTACCATGTTGCTAGGAAAGTAGAACGTGCCTTCGAAATTAATCAAGGTAAGTTTCAAGTAAACACGACGTGGTAAGGAATATTTGCCAAACACGACGTGGTAAGGAATATTTGCCCCCTTGGTAGTAAGTTTCAGGTTATTATACTGAGCTCGATGGCGGCAAGTCAGAAGAGATGAGTGTTTTTAAAGTGCAGGGGGTAATTATTCAATTGAGTTAGGAATTGCGCATGTGTGCATACTATTAGAAGTGAAATTAGTAACTTCTCCAAAAGTTCGGTAATTTTTTCGTCGTGATGGCAATATTTGAAATGTGCATAATGAAGTCGGTGGTCAATTGAAACTTGTTATTATTCATTGATCTTGATAAGCCATTCGCTAGTTGTCTATTTACTAAGGAAGTGAACATTGATAACTTTTGAGAAATTGGTAAATCACTGATAATTTGTCAATTTAGCCGAATTCCTCTTATTTTCATTGAAGTCGATCCAAGCATAGTATATGATTCAGGAGCACATCACCTTGTATCTTCAGAATGTCTACAACAATTTCTTGTTGTCCATAGAGACCGCTTTTAAATACGGGAACCGATTATCCAAAATTGATTCTTTGGCCAATTGTTAGAACATAACAGTGACAAATTATTTATGAAGTCTAACTTGGAGATTTAGAAAAGGAAAAAAAAATGTTCAATATCGAGCTATTGCATACTAATCACGTTCTCCTAATACCATTTGAATTCTTATATAGTCACCAAAGAAAATGTCGGGAGTGAAGTTTAATTACTTAAAGAAAAATATCACATCAATTCCAATTGTTAATAATTGTTACTTATAATAAAGAAATTAATATGCTTAGGTGTGTTAGGTGGTTTTGAGATTCTCTCACACAAAAAATTAGCTCAAAATGCGAGATTTTCCTTCATATTTATAAATTATCCACCAGCCCATTTCATAACCAATTGAGATAGCAAAGTGGCACTCTGAATCACTTGCTGACTAAGGAATTCCTTTTCATGGGATGCGAAGTGCCGCAATTTGATCCAACTAGCTTGATCTCCAGGAGCTTTACACGTGAGGATTTGAAGATTTGTCCCAATGTCACCTGTTGACGAACGCTTGTGAGTTACTGCCTTAATAGGTTGAAGGGCTGTACATCAGATTTTCCTTCTGAACCAGGTGGATCTCGGCTAAGCCGAGAGATGCTGCAGGTAATAGTCCCATGAGATCGATTATGTACAAAAAATCTTCCATAGCGATGTTCTCAAGATTCTGTTCGAGTTCAATCACTCCGGCGATCAGCAAATGCCATTGCATCTGTATCCGAAGTAGCTGCTCCATCGGGTACCTCTATCTCATTTTAGTATGAGAGCTTGCAAGCCTGATAGCCGCTGCGTAGGCTTTGACAGAGGTCACTAAGTTATGGTATGGAGGACATTATTGTCCAAATTGCCTGTCAGTGTCCTTAATTTGTAGAATTGAGAGACCAACCATTTTATGTAATGGAGAGCCGGGATATCTCAAAGCTTTTAAAGATCCCATATCTTTTTCTCCATTTGTACATTTTTTGCAGTAGCAGTCTGCTACTCTTTTGCTGTTGCACAGAGTTTAATCGGGACCATATCTAGTGTTTGCCGGTTTGCTTAGCATCTTGGCTTTGCTGAGGTGAACATTGACACTCATAAGCAAGTCTCGTCTCTGCATGTGTTCTTGAATATATTTGGTTACTGGTTGAAACGTCAAGATAAATGGAATGCGGTAGTCTCTTGGCTTGGCACTGATAACTCTTCATTTGAAGACGCATGCGAGCTGTGTACCGATTGATCATCTTAGATGTCAAGATCCTGCAAAGATAATGTCAATGAAAGGCGTAAAACCAATGTGATCGATATTGCCTGCATTCCCCTGCTCACAGCTCCTGTCTGTTTTCCTTCGTTCAACAGTCAGTGAGATATTTGCGATACTTGGGGAGGAAATGCGTGTCAACTTTCAGTGAGCACTTGAAAATAATCTCTGTGGCTTACTCCATTTAAGCGCGCATTTGAACGGTAGCAACGACTCAAAACTTTTTCTGGGCTCAGAATGGGTTAGTGAAGCAACACGAAGGTTCCCGGCTGGTTTTGATTTGAGGGAGGGAGCGCAGCAGAATTCAATCCATGGGCATATCTTTTATTAATGTTGTCTTTCCTTGCAAAGGATTGGGAAAAGTCCAGCTTTGATTTTTTATCCAGTTGCTTGGGAATCAAATTAAGACCATGATTATCTTTGATATTAATTTTAATGAGGTGTTCCGCGAGAAAAGGTCATTTGGCTGTAAATTCGAAAGTTGCAAGCAATTCGCTCCTCCCAAAGTACTAAAAAATAAGCATTCTTTCATTCAAGTTAATTAAGAATGAATGTTCCAATTTATTAGGAGGCAAGATTACTTTAATTTCGCTCCCCCTAAAGTATCAAAACATTAAGATTCCTTCATTGAAGTTAGTAAAGCACAAAAGTTCCAACTCAATAGGAGGGTCGGCTAAGCGAGCCAACCCTAGGGATTTCCACAAATTATGTCAGCCATATGTCTTGATAGCCATACAGCACTCACCGGTCGAGGGTGAGCGTGGCATATTTAGCCAACTGACCCTTTTTAAAACGTCTCTATTTGTCGAGCAGATGTCAAATACCCACTCCATCACCCTTACACTTGCTCCAATTCCCGATGTGGGACTTCAGCCGCAATGATTTCGAATCAACCACCACCTCAAACAAAACCCAATTGCTTCAGCCACGATGATTTCAAATTGACGGGGGTTCCCCGATTTCAAACTGACTGCCGGTTGCTCTAGAGGATCGTGTTACTCCCAAAAATTCAAAGGGAAACACAAGTCCGCCGAGTACCTCAAAGATCCGTACACGACCCTTTCTGGGCAACGATATCCCCCGCGTCTCCAAAACGAGCGGACATCCCACCGACCGAGTTTCATCAAAAAGGACTACCTTAGACACCAAAACTCAAAAAATTAAACTTGAATTGTTGGGTCTCTACCTTATAGGCAAAGAACCCTCCAAAAATTGGCGTATGCCACTATATGCAGCGCGCACACGGTATTCTTTAGTAAAAGGCGAAAGAATAGTTCGCTCTGTGCTCACTGCGTGGCTGCGTGAGTATAACTGAGTTCTGCCTCACGTTTTATAGGTCGTGGGACGAGCTCTTAAGTGATGGACAGCCGATGTGGGACTCCAAGACCCACCGTCAGCTCCACCTTCGGATAGACTTTGCACCTCCCAGTGAACTGCTGAGCTAACTTGACCAATTCTTCTTCATCATCATCATCACATCAGTCATCACGAGCGAAAAAGTCGCTCATGCTCGATTGAGCTGAAAAAGCGAATCGTCGAGAGTTTACACATGACTCTTGCACCATCACTGGCAAACCGAATCGCCATCGCTATCTCTCTCCGAGTCGTGCCTCGTCTTTGCTGAGACCAAGCAAGCGGTAAGGACACCGGCGTTTCCGGAATGCGAGTGATGTGATGACGCCCCGCCAACGATAAAACCAAAACCACTAGAGAAAGAAATTGGGCTCCCGTCGGATTCCGACGTGGAAGGCATAGGCAACTAATCACTGTTGCACGTGCCGAGCAATATAGCTCCTCTCCGAACGGCGACCCTCTCTGTTTCATCGACGCCGTCGATCGAGTTCATCGCGCTCCGAAGTTCGCTGCCCGTCTCACTCTATCAGTCTCCGGTGAGTAGCGAAGCATCGGCTCGCTTTCTCCTCTTTGCTTGGACGAATCCACGCGGTGCGACGAACAGGCAGCGTCGGTGTTGCCAAAACCTGCGCTGGCTTCTCTCCGGTTCCTCGTCGGTATCTGAATCACCATTTTCTATCGATTTGCTGGGTTATGCGCTTGGCGAATGCGAGCCGGATCAAATTCGGGTTTGGTCATGTCATGGACGCTGCCTTTTTTTTTTTTTTTGGATTAGGCTTGGTGTTGCCAGCGTTGACCCTGGAGAATGAAGCTGACTCCGAGGGAGTTGGAGAAGCTGAGCCTTCACCAGGCCGGTTCCCTCGCGCAGAAGCGCCTCGCTCGCGGTCTCCGGCTCAATTATACTGAATCGGTCGCCCTCGTCGCAACGCAGGTCCGTTGCTTCTTCATGTCCGTTCTCATTGACATATTTGGCAATTGCTTGTGAAAAAAGATAAAAGGAGAGGATGTGATGGAGTGCCATCGCTTGTGTCGGAAGTTTGATTACAACTGAGGTGGAATGACTTGCAATGGCTGAACACGGATAGAAATGATCAGTAATGACTTTTCCTTGGCCAGACCAAGATAGTCTTATTGGAGCTTTCCATGCGTGAGTAGGTGTTTTCATAACCGTAATGGAAACGGAACCATTTCTTGTAATCTGGTCCATAGAAATCGGGCGAACCTTTCAGAAGCTGTAAAGGGAGCTGGACCGGTACCCAGTAGAACTGCCGGTCCTGGTCCTGTACTGTTTTCGAAATGCCATAAGTTGCATAGAATAGTAAATATCATTGCGGAAGAAGATTAATTTTTCTTTGATTGTGGTCTTCTGCATAGATTCTGGAGTTTGTTCGAGATGGTGACAAAACTGTTGCAGATTTGATGGACTTGGGGAAACAGATTCTTGGGAGGTATTCTTTCCCACGTGAGCTATTTGAGACACTTTCACACTAGTGCTTTTTACCCCTTTCTTTTCTATCAACTAAACATTGACTTCAGTAAGATTCAGATACTCCGACCAGGTAATATCGGCCTGTGACTACGTTCTAATGAGGATCAACCTTTTTCCCTAAGGGCTACTTTACTCTTCTTTTGACTATATTATTCTCATCAGCTGAGTTTCAGCATTATGTTGTGGTATTTATAGATAAATAGTCATGTTTCACCATTAAAAGAATCACAAGATGTGTTATCTTATGCTTAAGTGATGTTATTCTTTTTTTGTTAGGAGACAAGTTCTTCCGGCTGTTCCACATCTTTTGGATACCGTGCAGGTGTTAAACTTTACTATTTGATGACTACGTTGTCACTTTCTTTTCAGCTCATTAATCAACAGCGAAATAGTTATTTTGAAGATATCTTATAAGATAATTAGTAAGTTTGAGATCGTTTCCTCATTCTTTCTCCTACTGAGTGCTTGCTAATGCTGACAGGTTGAAGGGACCTTTCCTGATGGGACTAAGCTAATCACTGTTCACGATGTGATTTGTAGAGAAGATGGAAATCTTGAGCTTGCCCTGCATGGCTCTTTTCTGCCTGGTAAGCATGCATCCGAAAAAGTGGAGTCACTTTTCTTCAGTTGCTGAGTAGCCTCACTTGACCAATGCAGCTTCTGTAGGACAATTTCAGTTCACAACCACCCTAATTTTAGTCTTGAGTAGAGTAGGAGTAGCACTTTAAGCACTGATATTCTTTCTCGCAATATTGCCTTTCAGGCAAGTAGTTTCTTGATAGTTGAATGTTTAGAATAGTTCTGTCTTCTCTGTTTTTATTATTTCTTACACGTGCAGCTCACCAGAAGCAATCGTTAGCCTTTTAATCTCTAATCCAATTCTTTGATTACTCTACCTGTGAAGGCAATACAGGTCGATTGTAATTTATGCTTCACAGCCCATGGCATTTCGATATGTTGGAAAAACTCTGCTTAGCTGAAGCGTAGAAAAACGAAAAGTCATGTTTTATTGTTCTCTGCACCTGAAATCTCACCCTTATCTGGATTAGAAATTTAGCATGTTCTTATGAATGGTAGTGATAACACCCCCGGCCTTGCTTTATTCATTACGACACAACAGATGCCTAATGAATCCATGCACAAATAGTGTCTTAAGAGTCATTTACTAGACTTGCGGTGATATACCTTAACGATCAAAACCTGTTCTACAGTTCCTCCGTTGGAGAAGTTTTCTCGTATTGAAGAAGACAAATGTCCTGGGGAAGTCATCTGTGGCAACGAGAATATAGTAATAAATCGTGGAAGAAAGGCAGTTATTCTTAAAGTGACCAACACAGGAGACAGGCCAATTCAGGTGATTTTCTATGCTAACTGTTTCCTTTGATCCATTTGTATCACCATCATACTATGTGTTGGTCATGAATGCAGCTATTCCACAAATGTTGTTGTCTTTTCACCTGATACGCAACGCATGGCCACAAATTTTCTGAACATGGAATTAACGTTTTCCATTGGAAGAGTAATTTTCCATTCTGCTGAATGATTTTTTGTCATTTGTTGGGATCTGCCCTATCTGGTTTAGATTGATGCGTTGCTGGATTAACCAGCAGCTATGACCTTTCAAGTGTTCCTCTGAACTTGTTTTGAAGTCACATGCAAGTAATCTTCTACCTTTATAAGATCTTCTTTACAACTGAGGAGTGGGCATGCTAAGTAATAGACAGTCAACACTTTCATTTTATCTGATCTCTTTGAAGTGGATCCTATGTGAGATTGTTGTTGTTTCTAGATCCCCATGGTCTATTACTGTGCTATGGCGGGTAGACAGCAAATTGTTTTGAAGCTTTTGGGATCATTGATTCTTTGTTCGTTAGGTTTCACTGGAGAGCAGTAACAATGACACAAATGATCACCAAGCATGTCCCTTTTCCAGTTTTGAGTGGATCTTGGTCATTCATTACAGTAGTAGCATATTACTGCTTCTTGAGATTTTTCTGCTTTTTCAGGATGCATATAATCAAAGTAGAAACTGATTTTTTGAGGTGTTGAAACGGACAACTCATATGCTCCTTTCCCCAGCAAATATAAGATCCATTTGTATATGTCCTTAATATAATATGTATTTTTCTTCGTTCAGTTTATATGCTTTTGCTTTAAATGGACTTATCTATACTAAATTTTGGTAACTCCTTCCTCTTCTTCATTTCAGGTGGGAAGTCACTATCACTTCATTGAGGCGAATCCATTTCTGGTTTTTGATAGGAGGAAAGCACATGGCATGCGGCTTAATATACCAGCAGGCACTGCTACAAGGTTTGAGGTAGAGTTTTGCTCGAAGATTCTTTGAACAATGTACCACCAATCTTCACTTCGCTAGATCATATAGCCAAAGGCATGTTACTTTCCTGGAAGTACCACACGCCATATCACTATGTCAGTCTCAAAAGTATAATACTTGTGATTATTGACTTCAGATGTTTTCGGTAGAACTATTGAATTGTAATTGAACCAGTGTTTTTAGAACCAAGAAAAGGATGGTATTTAGGATCAGTAGTATCTTAGAAGAGGCGTGTCGTCTATGGATTTTCTTTATGTATGAAAAAAAATGACTATATTTATGAGGCTTAGAATGGTCAATTATTGAAATTGCTGTTTATATTTAATCATACTTGATTATTTTGTTTAGAATTAATTTTCTAGTCCGGATTATCTAACATGTTCTGCCTTCCTTGTTGAGTAATTCTGCAGCCAGGAGAAACTAAAAGCGTCACACTTGTTAGTATTGGAGGTAGAAAGGTAATCAGAGGAGGAAATAACTTTGCTGACGGCCCCATTGATGATGCCACATGCTCAGTAGCTATGGAAACTCTGTCCTCCAGACAAATCAGACATCTAGAAGAAGTAGGCGCCAGGTTTGGGAATTCCAGAATAACATCTTTAGAATCTTTCCCATATCCAAAGATTCTGCACTGACCAGTTCAACTTCATGATAATAATAACTAACACAAGGAGCAATCTGCAGCGCAGGTATTACAGGAGAATCCTTGACTTTCACAAAAGTTATATCCCGTGAGGCATATGCTAACATTTATGGCCCCACAACTGGTGATAAGATTCGGTTGGGCGACACTAATTTATATGCTGAAATTGAAAGAGATTGTGCTACTTATGGCGATGAATGTGTGTTTGGTGGTGGAAAAGTCATAAGAGATGGAATGGGCCAGACATGTGGATGTCAACCAGCTGATTCTCTGGATACAGTTATAACAAACGCTGTGATCATTGACTATACCGGGATTTTTAAGTCGGATATTGGTATTAAAGATGGCATAATTTTTGCCCTCGGAAAAGCAGGCAACCGTGATATGATGGATGGCGTATGTCCAGATATGGTTGTTGGGGTAAGTCTTTACAGTATATGGTGCCTACTTGTTTTAATCATATTCCTGCTGTACCTCCAATGCTTTTTGTGTAACCATAGGCAAATACTGAGGTTATAGCTGGAGAAGGAATGATTGTAACGGCAGGAGCCATAGACTGCCATGTTCATTTCATATGCCCCCAATTGGCATATGAAGCAATTTCAAGTGGTGAGACTTTATTTCATGTTGCAATTCATTCAGCTGTATAGTAACTGCAGTTTGTGTTCATATTATATGAAGTGTTATGCGATGTCACTGATAACAGCTCACCAGACATTGGGTTTTATGGATCTAAATCTATCACATTATCTCTGTTCATATCATTTGAAATGTTATAAAATGTATAGGATCTTCGTCCTTTATTTTATGCGACTTCTTATAACTTATACATTTATTAGTTCCAAATCATTGATGAGAATTACAGACTTCGAGCATAATGGCATTTTACCTTTGAAGTAAGTCCTTGCAGGGACATATGGACCTCCAGCATGTTCATGACGGATCATATGGACTTCCAGTTCCAGCATAATCACTTATTAGGTCTTGATTGGCAGTATAATGTATAATCTCGACACTCCAAACTTGATTGGATAAATTTGTCATTGTAGACACGTTAAAAAGACCTAGATGAGAGACAAGGAGGATCCTTAATTAAAATGGGATTTCACCGAGATAATTGGCAATAGCATGTCAAGGAAAAGGTGCTAGTAGTTTTGCATCATAGTGCAGTTATGACTCCCGTTAGGCACTGGCAGAAAGCAGTATTGACTCAAACCATTTTAACAGTCGTTTAAAATTGAATACTTCCAATTTCATCGTTTTTTTTTTTAGTTTGTCTTTTCTCTATAGCTTTATATCTTCTATTTTATTATCCATTTGCCACCATTGTCCACTCCTTTCAACGTATTGGTAGGCCCAAATAGTAAATTGCTTCATATCCTCTTGTTTAATATCCGGGCAAACCATCAAATTGATGTGATAGGTTGGCAAATGGAGATTCTGTTAAATCCCATGGGGTTGCCTTAATTTTAAGTAGCAGACTTGTATGAGTGGATTAAGCATATGGTTATACCACTAATTACAGATAATTTCACGTTGGAGCCACCCATCCAGGCTTTAGCTTGCATCTTACCTGTTTTTTTCAGGGTAGTGAGGTACTTATATGGGCTTGGTATTGACCTACCTGAGGTGGGCTTCTCGTCATCAGGAATAATATTGAGAGGAAACCACCTGACACCACCACATTGCACTCTTTTCATTTTATTGATCGACCAAATAGTGCTAACAAATTAAATGATGATTCTCTCTCTGACTCTGCACCGTTTGTAGGGGTTACAACATTAATTGGAGGTGGAACTGGACCTGCTGATGGGACTCGCGCAACAACATGCACACCAGCACCATCACATATGAAATTGATGCTGCAGTCAACTGACGATTTGCCCCTAAATTTTGGTTTCACTGGAAAAGTATGGTTAACTTACATATATCCTGCTCTCTTTATATGAAACACATATTAATAGCTAACAAAAATTTCTTATAATTCTCTCTCTCTCTCTCTCTCTCTCTCTCTCTGCGCGTGTGAGTGCGGGCTCGAGCATGTGTAATCCTTCACTTTCTCAGGGTAACACCTCAAGACCTGAGGAGCTGCATGAAATAGTTAAGGCTGGAGCAATGGGGCTGAAGCTGCATGAGGACTGGGGAACTACCCCTGCTGCTATAGACAATTGTTTGACTGTCGGCGACGAGCATGATATCCAAGTCAGTGTAGTTCTGTGTAAAGTCTTCATTATATCCCTGACTTCAATTGCGGTCTTTCTTTACTTGCAATGGGTATGGCAGGTTAATATTCACACTGATACATTAAATGAATCTGGATTTGTGGAACATACCATTGCGGCTTTTAAAGGAAGAACTATCCATACTTATCACAGGTATGAGTTAAATTTCAACAACTGCTTAAAACTTCGAGTATGACATGGCAAAACAAGTCAAGCGTTACGTATGTTACCTATCATGCTTCCTTGTGATGTTCCAAGCTCAAAAATTTCTTGTGATTATTAAAAGCCTCTTTCTTTGGCATTTTCATTAGTTTCATCTCAGCCAGGTGCCTTGCAGGCTATGTTTTATTTGATGGCTGTCAAGTAGTAGCATGATGTTGCTTATTCACTTGTTGATTTGAATGTGCTGGACATCCAACTGTTTTTGGCAAGTTAAAAGATCTTATGGAATATTTGTAAATGAATACATACTTTTGTTGTTTTATGGGAATTGTTTTACTCATTCTGCCTTTTCCTTTCAATTGATGCTAAGAGTTAAGCTTACTCTTTTTATTCTGTTCGGTAGTGAAGGTGCCGGGGGTGGTCATGCTCCAGACATCATCAAAGTATGCGGGGTTAAAAATGTTCTGCCTTCATCGACAAACCCTACCCGGCCTTTTACTTCCAATACCATTGACGAACATCTGGATATGTTGGTATGCATGTGCAAAATGGAATCTACTTTGTACAGTTGTGCAACCTTTAATTTCCTTTTGATTTGAACGTGTGCAGATGGTCTGTCATCACCTTGATAAGGATATTCCAGAAGATGTAGCTTTTGCTGAATCAAGAATAAGGGCAGAAACTATTGCTGCAGAAGATATATTGCATGACATGGGAGCAATCAGCATAATATCTTCTGATGCACAGGCTATGGGTCGTATAGGAGAGGTGCCAGGCTTCCTTTCTCTACTCTTAGTTTAGTATCAATTTCTATCTGATGGCACAGGATTGCCCGCTTTGTTTACAGACAAGTTTTTGCTTTCCTTCTGCAGTTTCCCTTGCAAATTTTCTGATTATTTTCCATTTGTGAATCTTCATTTGCTCAAGATCTGTCTAGCTGATTCTTATGAGAACTGGCTGCATGCAGTAGCAACATTAAGCTCATTAACTGAAAGCTTCTGCCAACTGCAACTCATGATTTCTGGGGTCAACCAAAATGTCTGCAACTTGCATGCTGTGTGCCTTTCTGCTTAAGTTGCTCTATAATTTTATAAGTACTCCCATGAATGTCCTCTTTGACACAAACACAGTCACTGACTGTGGCAGATATGTTCTGTGTATGGTCCGCCTTAGCAATATATAATGGTTTTTTAGGCGTATGACCATTGATATCAGTTTTGAATACTTGAGATGGTCTATCGAATAATGCCTGTCCTCAAAGTTTGTCCAGCTTATTAATTGTGCTTTTAACTTTCCTTCTTGTTCATTTTGAAGTATCTTCCTTTACAAAAAGGAAGTTCGGGAATGCACTGAGGTCTCACACTTACATATCCTTTTCCTTCACCAGGTCATTTGCAGAACCTGGCAGACAGCCCATAAGATGAAGTCGCAAAGGGGATCAATTGACCCTAATGGACTGGAAAGCGATAACCTTCGGATCAGGAGATACATCGCAAAGTACACTATAAATCCAGCCATAGCTAATGGCCTTTCTCATTTAGTTGGATCAGTAGAGGTATAAGCTTCTCCTGACTTTTTTACATTTATTTAAAGTCTCAGCCAGCTTTATAAACATGCCGCTGGTAAGTCTGTTACTATATTTATTTTTCATTTTGTCCAATTCCAGTATCCACTACTAGCATATTACATAAATGGAACAGGTAAAATGGTCCCTTCATTTTTTCATTTATATAGTACTGAGCTTTCCTTGATCAGAGAAATATCGGTCCTTGTTTTTGTTTTTTAATTAGAATATGGCAATTGTTTATTTCGGTTCCCATCTCATCATTGTTTGTGCAATTGCCTCTAATGTCAGTTGGAGACTTGTTTATATCAACATTTCTAGTATTTTTCTGGGCCAACAATACTAGAGCTGTTCGCTTCTTTCAAATCCTTTAGCTCCATTGCAGGTTAAAAAATTGGCTGATTTGGTTTTATGGAAGCCTTCCTTCTTTGGGGCCAAGCCTGAAATGGTGATTAAAGGTGGCACTATAGCATGGGCAAATATGGGTGATCCCAATGCAAGCATTCCCACTCCCGAGCCGGTATTCATGCGGCCGATGTTTGGAGCTTTTGGCAAGGCTGGAAGTGCAAACTCTATTGCCTTTGTGAGCAAGGCATGCTTCTCTCTCTCTCTCTCTCTCTCTCTCTCTCTGCGTTTCTTCTTTTCCTTTAAGCTAATCCAATTTTTAACAGGCAGCTGCAAATGCTAACGTAAAGGCCCTATACGGACTTGAAAAGAAGGTTGAAGCCGTTGGTAATGTCAGGAAGCTAACTAAATTGGATATGAAGCTGAATGATGCGCTTCCAAGTATCACCGTGGACCCAGAGACTTACACAGTGACTGCTGATGGCGAGGTCCTCACGTGCGCTGCAGCCATGACAGTTCCCCTGTCTCGGAACTACTTCCTTTTTTAGGGATGTACCAGTCTCTCTACCCATCTCAGGGAAAAGAACGAAGCAAAAAACCTGACTCATGGAATTGTGTCCCACAAGCAATGATGGAATCTTGAATTCGGAAATGACGATTTATATTCTTTTCCGGTGACCTGACAAGTGATGGCACTAGCTTCAAGTAAGTGTTGGTCTGATTGGTTGGTTCCATTGACCTACTGTGCGAATTTCCAACTTATAAAAGTGAATCTATGAAACCATTGTTCTTGAATGCCAAGCAACTTTGTTGAGCGAAACTGCTGAAGAAGAAATCTGCTAGGTTCGTCCCAGCGTGAAAAGTTTGATACTGTGTTGATCAAGTTAGTATTTGCTGATCTTTGGATAATATCGTCAATAATTTATGAACTCCATTTTTTTTATGTTCATTCTGCTTTGTTGGGAGGTTGCAACTTCTCTACCGGTTCACACAACTGAGAAAATGTAATGCACCGACAACACCATTGTCATGTGAAACATTCAAAGCAACAAGCAACACTGAGCACTCTTTCAAGACACTCTATGGTAGCATTTGGATAGCTTGAGGTCACGAATGACAGCCACTTCGGTGTCGTACAAAACGATACGCAATGAGTAGTAGGCTTTTTGGCCATTTACTTGAAGAAGATGGATAACGCTACAACCTACTCAGAACTCCGGTCT
The DNA here is from genome assembly GCF_016545825.1 of Eucalyptus grandis. NCBI lineage: Eukaryota > Viridiplantae > Streptophyta > Magnoliopsida > Myrtales > Myrtaceae > Eucalyptus > Eucalyptus grandis. Next base: position 52,809,438 of record NC_052613.1, on the reverse strand, counting down.
GACAATTTTTGTCATATGAATAGATGAACGTGGGCCGCCTGTTACCACTATAGGACTGAAGGAAACTAAAACATGTAAATTTTCACAGCGGGTAAGATGGGAGTGACGCGGCACGCATTGGCGAGCTCCAAGTTTGCAATTTACTAGCACCTTCCTGCGACGCGAGCTTGCTCAGCTCCCTCCGCAAAACTTTACCAGCTGCATTTTTCAGGTAGGGAATTGATGAACATAACTCGCCGGACTTTCTTGTAGGGGGCGACCTACACCCGGGAAACAAAACATCTATAGCTTATCATCGAAGACAACCTGAAGTGTGATTACCAGACCAATTAGAAAATAATCAAAAGAAGGTAAGAGACGGAAAGATGGGGTACCATTTTTTCAACAAACGCCTTAATGCTCGACTCATCGACAGCGCTTCCTGGTCGCCACACAATAGAGGCCATGGGTATCTGACCGGCTTCTTCATTGGGATACCTGCCCAAAATCAGTAGTGGATGTAACAAATTATGCATGGTCATACTTAAGAGTCTTCGGTTTTTCTGAGAAGAGCAGCTCATGGGCAATGGGATTGGAGCACACACGGGGCATCAGCAGCATCTACGACGTCCGGATGGGATTGAAGAAGATTCTCCAGCTCGGCCAATACGACCTGATTGAACAAAAATAGAACTTGCGAAGCACGCTTTTACTAAATCATTTCTTGTATGGATGTTTTAGAGGACAGGCCTTGGCTCTAGTTTAATGTTAACTGTCTTAACGTGGTCTTTGACAATTTAAAGTTCTTCCAAAACCCAGAATCATGTGAAAAGAATCGTTTGCTTTACTGGATTACTAAGCTCTTCCCATCACATTCTGTCAAGAGGATTCAGCACAAAAAGCAACCCGAAATTGAGAAAAATCCAGCTGAACGACACTAATTACCTGGGAACCTTTATATTTGATGATCTCCTTTATCCGGTCCATGAAAAAGAGAAGCCTTGTCCATCGCTGTAACAGAGACCGCCGCTTCTCAACCACCCTGCCGTGTCGACAATCGCCCTGGTGGCTTGTTCATCTCCAACATAACCTAATTGAACCAAAAAGTATAAGGTAACACATCCATAGGAGCTTTCATTTGTTCATTATTCATAAGAGTTCCAGTTAAGTTGGTGGAAATCTTTCGTGCAGTGTTGTCTCGTGTTACCCTTCCTAATGGAAGATCCTCTGAGCCAAATTTTGCCGACATTGCGAGGCAGCAAGAAAGCTCCGGTTTCGGGGTTGATGATCTTAGCTTCGCAGTTGGGTACGAGCTTTCCGGTGGCACCGACCACTGTGGATTCCTTTGGACCAACCGTTCCAAAGGCTTTTCCCGTCGATTCAGTTAGCCCATATCCCTACGAATAAATTTCGTGAATCAACAACTCAATATTTCTTCTTCGCATGCACCTACATTAGCATTCAAGTAACGCCCTTTGATTTCACAGCCTGTGCTTTAAAAAGTGTTTCGACGAAAAATAAGAAATGGTCATCTTGATCAATTGAATCATTTCTTTGCGGATTCCTATATGAAGCGTTTGTGGATGTTTTATGCGTATCCCATTGTCCGAGATTCGGGCGATACTCTTGTCCTGCCTGGGCGTTGATTGTTATGCATTTTTTGGGTTTGCTTATCTATCCTAAGGAAGTTTCGCTTTCGGATTTTCCATTTTTTAATTCATCAAATGACATTTTATGTCCTTTTTTCACGAATTGCTTGCCTCCTCCTAGCTTAGAATGCTTAAGCCTCCGGCGCAAATTCTATTCATAATGCCCTATTCATAAGGGCATAACCGATCAGATCATACCACATAATCCTTTAAATTCCATGACGCCATCTCACAAGGTTAAGTGACATATATAGGTAGTCAGTGCCGTACTCTTTTGGCGTGTCGTTGGATCCATGTCTTCATGAAGGGAGCCACGAGCCGCATGCATGGTGGAAAGTGCTGTACTGAGGAATTAAAGAAGGCAACTTTTCGAGGGTAAAGACTAGGGGTGAGCGGTTCGGTTCCAGGTTCGTTCCGTCTGAACCTGGAACCTACCCTTTCGGGTACAGAGTTCCTCATTTTTGGAACCCTAACTCACCAACGTCAAAGAACCCAACCTGCCTGTCACGAGTTCCGGGTCGGTTCCAGGGTTCCAACAGGTTCTTTTTTTTTTTCTTCATTTTCAGATTTGAACAATAACAAAGAAGGAAAGAGACAAACCAAAGCTTCTATATCAGCTCAAGCCAAGATCATAAAAAAGGATTGCAACTTAGCAACTTTTGTTGTGACAAACACAAGAAAATCACTTATGCAAGCAACAAACTTCGACCAAGCATGAGTTCTCTTTGTTATTAGGCTCTGAATTCTGTTTTGGTCTCAGGACTCACTGCCCGGTAAAACAAAGTTTTTCCTGACAACTGGTGGTGGAGTTGAGACATTTCTTGCATTTGGGCTCTCAAAATTAGCAGCTAGTGCATTGAAAGCAGGAGACCTGCCCCTTGAATGGTTTGCTTTGCCTCATTATCAACTGCAAGAGTATTCACCATGCGCAATACTTTTGTACTTGTGGCAGAAAAATCACCATGACCCAGCTGCAGAAAAGGCAGACAAGTTTTTAGTCAAGTGAAGCAATAAACAAATATAAAAAAGAAAGAAGCAAAAATGAGTCCCAAAGTGAGCATTACTGTGTAATAGTTACGTGAAGGCTTTCATCGAGTCAAACCAAATCTTTAATAAAAAAAGATGAAGCAACACATCTTTAAATTCCTCCAAGGATACAACATTTGCATTGGTGGAAGCATTAGCAATGCCTAAAGGCAAAGCTCCTTTATCAGATCCAGCTGCCTCTCAACAAGTTCCTGGATGAGATTGATCCAGAGAAGCTGCCCAAAGAGGAAGCCAGCCAATCATAAGATTCATACAGAAACAAATAGGTACAGGAATAAATTAAAGAATCTCAGAGAGAAAGAGAGCGAGAGAAAGAGGACCAAACCTGCACTGCATTGAGTGGAACATGGCCAGAGGAAACTGCACATTTATCCCAATGGTTGCAAAAGTAATTGTAAGCTGAAACTAGATGAATTTCTGGATATTTGCATATACAGGTCGTCCCCACCTGACAACCGCATGGTGTCCATGATAGGTTAAATTCAAGGACTTCATCTATAAAAGGAGCTCCATTAAAACTCATTTTGCGTCAACAGGGTTGTTGACAAGATAGAACTCAAAAAACACAAAAAGAGAAAAATAGATTGCACAATAAGAACCATATTATTTTGTTCCCTCCTTCCACCCTATAAATTGCTATATGCAATCCCATGCTGCATTTTGCATCCGCGTATTTAAATGCATACTGCCAAAGATAAAAAGGACTGAAACAAAAAGAAAGAAACACAGAATATAAAGACCAAAAAAGAGCAATCTTACATCTCAGCTCGTGCAGATCAGCACATATCTACGTCTCATAGGTCATATATTTATTCAATTATAAGAGATTAAGGAATCTCCAAAAGATCAGTATATGGTAGAATGTTAGTTGGTAGAATAAGGATAACGTCATTTCCGTATTTGACAGAAGATCTAGGAACTATTATGCTCCTCATGAATATCACTCTGTTTCAGTGAGATGCAAGATCATAAGTTAATCATGGTGGCAAGTACTAACCTTCACAACAGAGGCAAAATTATCATCCAAAATAATGATATCAAAGCTCTCCTTAGCAACTTCTGTCCCTTGAATACCCATTGCAAGGCCAATATGTGCCTAAACACCATAAAAGTTTTCGTCTCAACAGCAATATCAGAGAGTAAATATATCCAATCTGTTAATATTATACCATGAGCAGGAAATGCAAAATATGCGTAATGTACCAATTATAATATACCATAAGACATCAGGACCACATTAAGGTGTACAAACCAATTTGATAACATTTATTGCACCCAAGTTACTTTGACTGTCTACCAGTCAACTAGAGAATTTAGGAGCCTATGGACAAATGAGCAACATAATGCGGATGTGGCCAATAATGCCAATCCATTGAGCTGGGCTGTAATGCAAATGTGCTGCCAGCAAAACCACATCATAAATAGATCCGAACCTTCCCATGAAGATAAAAGATAAACAATGAAATATCGGAACCTCATTTAAAGCAGGAGCATCATTTGTGCCATCTCTAGTAACAGCAACTACATGTCCTCGTTTCTTCAGAGCTTGCACAAGCAGAAGCTTGTCATTTGGTGAGGATCGTCCCATCACCTAAACATGCAAGGCGGGTAAAACAATGGAACTAATCAGCCAAAACATACAAATATTCCATAAGAAGCCTGCTCTACTTCCGTGTTTGAGAAGCTATTCACCCCATTACACTCATTCATATCAAAAGCACTCCCCACATCCATATATTCAAGAAGGCCGTTTGGAACGGACTTGTTTAAGTTCGGTGCCTTACGTAGCTTGTATGCAATGGAGAAATGTGACAACGGTGTATGTACAGAAGCAGATTGGGCGAGCAACGTGAAGGGCGGTTGGGTGAGCGGCGAGCATCGTCGGCTAGCGAGCAACGTCAAGGGCCAGCTGGGCGAGCGGCAAGCGTCATCGGCTAGCGAGCAGCGTCAAGGGCCGGCTGGGCGAGCGACGAGCGTCGTTGACTGGTGAGCAGTGTCAAGGGCCGACTGGGCCAGCGGTGTTGGGGGCGGCTGGCAGAGCGGCGTCGGGGGTGAGCAGCGTTGAGGGTGCGTGAGTGGTGAGCGGCCTCCACCGAGGGGACGAGCGGCATCCACTGTCGGCATCAACGGCGAGCAGCTGAGCAGCGAGGCAAGCAAGGGGTGATGGCGTCAAGGGAGCAGGAGGCAAGGGCGAGACGAGCGCGGGGTGACTGGCGTCCAGTGGCGTCCGGCGGAGGCGTCGAGGGTTAGGGCGTCCGGCAGCGGCGTCGAGGGTTAGGGCGTCCGGCAGCGGCGTCGAGGGCAAGCGGCAGCGGCGTCGAGGGCAAGCGGCATCGGCGACGAGCAGAGGCAAAAATCGCGAGAGACTCGGTCTCAGGAACTGTGAGCGTGAAAGGGCGAAGGGTAATTGATTTGGGGATTTTCTATCTAGGGCTTCTTTTGGAGCCGGTTCCGGTTCCCTTCTGATGGGAACCGGAACCGAACCGGAACCGAAACCGCCGGTTCCCAGGAAAAAGGAACCGGGAACCGGAACCGGTCCCTTAAGAACCGGGAACCGAACCGAACCTCCGGTTCCGGTTCTCCGGTTCCGGTTCTACCTGGAACCGCGCTCACCCCTAGTAAAGAGCATGAAAATGGGACTTCTTAACACCGAATCAGCAAATTAGTCAATAAGTGACCGAAATGTGCGTCTACTTAGGAAGGAATCAGTCCACGTTTCCTTTTAATGCCATTTCGTCAATGTGGACTTGCCACGGCCTTTGTTGGCGGACCCGAAAATCTCATCTATAATAGAATGTTTAAATATTAATATTAGACTACACTTTTATCTAACAACTTCAATCTTTTTTTTTATTTTTTATTATAGGGAACAAAAAGAAGAAGAAAAGAAATTAGAGCATTATCAAACGTGCCCCATAGAGACCCTAAGCAACTTGCGCTACCGCACAATATTTCTCTTTTGTTTATTCATAGAGTACCTCCCAAACCCTAATCGCGTTTATTTTGATTTCGAACAACACGTTATTTTTTTCGGAAGCCTCTTTACGGCCTGTCGTACGCATCGGATTGAAAAAAGTTTGGACGGTATAAACTTCCCGGTGACTTCTCGGTCAACCCTCCCAATGTTTTTTACGCCCTCATCTGATGATACTGCTGCGTCTTCCATAAACTCGTTTCGATCATCAACTTGCCCCCCAGCATTCGACGCGCGCACGCAGATCCTAAACCACAATGCCTCGCTCTCTCAGCCTTCGTCGCCAAGGAAACATACACGGCGCCGTCCCTCCATCGACTCCTCGCCACGCCATGGATCTCACGCGCATCGTCCCCGTCCTGGTCAACTTCATTGGAGTGAAGTCGCCTTCGCCAATCGAAGCACACCCCGTGACCACCACCGTCGCCATCCACAGCCTGCTTCTGTATTTCTTGTTGGTCCATGCCGCTGGACGGGCGCCACCATCTCGCGCTCGTGCTCCCTCTTGTGCTGGAGCATTGCACCTCCTTATCGACTTCGCCGGTTCGATATTGGTAGCCTCGCTGTCGTGGTTGCTGTTCGACGACTCTTTCCACTCCGTCCCTTGTTTCGTGCTGCTCCTGTTGCTCTCCATGAGTCAGTCGCATGGCCTCGTTCGAAAACTACGTCTGTGGTTTAACCGTGACATTTTTCTCTTGTGTATCCACGCGGTGCACTCCCATCTATTGCGTGGTGGAAGAGCGCAGCCACTTTTGCCGAGCGCAGTCACAGATTTGCCTTTCATGTAGGAAGTCTGAGTGTCATAGTTGTTCAACTGTTCCCTGTTCTGATATAGTATCCTTATACATAGGTAACCTTATTCTCATGAGACTACTTCAAGACAACTGATCAGTACTTTCAGAAGCTAGCTAGTTTTGTATTAGAGGCACTTAGGGCTTTCTCCTCTTTATCTGAAGCCACCAGGAATCCCCAAGCTTTGAGCATGGTTGAGCCTGCTGTGAAGAGCTACCTGCGCAAAATGCCGCCAGTACAACAAAAGGATGTCTGCACCAACGGGTTCTGTTCAATCAATACTGCTGCTGCTGCAGAGTGTTTTGCTGTGCTATGGAACAAATTTAGTCATGGGCAGCCAATTAGCTCGGCTCATAGTAACCGTTGTTTGCCATGTCGATGCGGTCTGTAAAATCGGGTTAGGGTTCGTTTCAATAGAGCGAGAATGACACTCGACGATGTTCAGGAATTATACGTCCATGTATGTGATGTTGTTTGTTTCTTCCCTTCTAGATCGATTGATAATTTGTTATCGGATTTTTCAGTTTATGATATTTGAGTTTTCTAGTGTGCCTTATATGCGTCTACAATCTGTACTTGCGATGCGCTTGTTTTTAATCTTAAGTTTGAGAGACCTTGGGCTTATTATATTTTTGTTCTTTTATTCTTCGAGATAAAAAAAAGAATAGAAATCTATCTGGTAAAACTTTTGTTTCTGGAATTAGATTTGGAATAAAATCAAGAAGTAGAAAAAAATTTATTCTTTGTACTTGAGAACAACTCAAAAATCAAGCCCAAACAATTTTTTTTCTCTTTTCTTTTCTTTCTTTTTCTCTTCCTCGTCTTCTTTCTCTAGCCGGTTGCTGGCCACAGTGATAGCTTGTGATTGGCCAGACGAGGTCCAATGACCTCATCGAAGCCTCACCGACTAGCTAGAGGAAGAAGAGGAAGAAGAAGAAAAGGCAAAAAAGAAATTATTTAAAAATTAAAAGAAATTTTAAGTCACAAAAATATTTGAAAGTCATACCAAACATATTTCTATTTTGAGATAATTTTTTTTGTATAATTGCCCAATGCCTTTGAATGTTTAGAAACTCATTTATATAATAAAATTAGCCAAAAAATATTTCAAATCAGAAATTGTTCATGATAATAAAATAGATACCAAATGCATCCTCAATGTATTCTGACGGTGGAACTGTGAGTGCTAATGGAAGTGGACATACTTTTTAACGAGAATTACAATCAAAGGGACATAAAATGGGAACCAACCGACTTGCCTTTGACTTGGCTTGTTGGTTGGCCGTTCTTTCCTTATTTTTTATTCCTTCCTTTTCTTTTTCCCCGCAGAAGCAGAAGTCAATAATGTATTATATATTCATTAATTAATCTAACAAAAGTACATCAATCAGCTTGTGACATAGAGTAAAATGTGGAAATGGAATGGCCCGCAAATGATGAGAAACTTCTCACTGCCGGTTTCTCACCGGCATCTCTTTACTACTTACGAAAGGTTCCAACGTAAAACACCGTACATTCATTTCGCACTTGTTCGCAATTTTCTGAAACAATTTTACCCGTGTTTAGGGATTGTAAATATGTAAAGGCTGTTCGGTAAAAGATTCTGCCAGCAAAGCTTAAGGGGTGAATTCTTTGCCCATGATATGCACAAGTGGTTATTGGCAAGCCTATATGCTTCAACAACTCTAGTAAAAGAATCTGACTGACCACGGGTGTTTAATGGAACTTGTTGGCATTTTTGAAATCGGAGGAACAAGAGACTATGGGTACATTATGGATATGTTTGGTTCAATTTTGTCAAGAGACTTTCAACCTCAAAACCCTTTGGGAAAATGCCGGGGCATTTGACAAGTTTGTTTAAGGGACTTTTAGTCAAATATTGATATTGGGAAAGCTAAACACCCAATACTCATAGGACCAGCTTTGGGTTTCAGCATTTGGAATTACTTTTTTTTTTTTTTCTTTTTCTAAAACTACTATTATAAATTTTTAGTTTTTCAGTTTTACCTCTCATTGTTCCAAAACTACCATTACCTTCACTAGAGTCAATAAAGAGCTTAATATTTTTTAATAAAAAAGAAAAATGAAATCCAAAAGCCCTTTATAAAAAAAAGATTTACCAAACATTTTTTACATCAAAATAGTTTTGTAAAGAATTTTTTACCAAACTCAATTTGCATTTCCCCAAAACCCTTTAGGTCAAAGATATTTGCATTTTTCCGAGGCCCATTTCCAAAACTTAACCAAATTCAGCCTATTTCAAACTGACTTTTCCCTTCCTGATGCACATGTGAGCCTGATTATGGGATTTGTTACGGACATCCTTTCAGTTCATATGATCAAAAACAGATTGTCTTGGGAGAAATGAGATATGTTTGTGTGCTGAACAATCCTTTTTTTGGGTTGGGTCAAATTCAATTCTAATGGGCCTCTAAAGGAAACCATGCTCTAGTATCAGTAGGCGACTCCTACATAATAAATCAAGCAATTGGCTTGTTGTATTAGCTCCAACTATGGGAGTGCACTCTTTACTCAAAGCAAAACTTGGAGGCATTTATTTGGGTCTCAAAATTCGTGTTGGGCATTTGCAAACTTATTGTGGAGGTGAACTCGCAAGCAACCATTTCCCTTCTTTGGAAATCAAGTTCCTCCCTCAATTTTGGTGACATTCTCATTTGTCATATTGGAAAAATGTTAAAAGTAATTCCAACATGTCAAAATTGCGCATGCTTTCAGGGAAGCAAACTCATGTGCATAGTGATTAGCAAATTGAATACTTCAATCATGTGATGTCATCAACACTCTAGCATTAGCTAGGCCAATGAGAGGTTTACTTTGTTTGTTGATAAGAGATAAGACGGGATCAAGTTTTATTAAGAGAGTAATGGTGTAATTTTGAGGCTTTGCCGTCTTGTCTTACCTAACATCTATATCCACACACACACATAGGGTAGCCACTCCCATATCTTTGTGCTAGATTCGTCAAATGAATGGGTCATGTAAAATTTAGGTGGCTTGAAAATGGGGAAAAGTACCAAAATAGTCCTAAACATTTTGTATCGGTACCAATTCAATCCTAAACTTTTTAATTTGACCAATTTAGTCCTAAACATTTTCACATTAATACCAATTCAGTCAATACGGCTAATTTAAGCCAGAAATTGTTGACGTGACCGCTGGCGGTCTTATGTGGCGCCACGTGGACAAATTTTATAATTTTTATAATTTTTTTCAGATTTTTTAAATTATTTTTCTCTTTTTTTTTCCTTTTTTTTTTTTTATTTTCTTTTCTTTTCTCCTTACCTCTTGGCCGACAAGGTTGCCAGCTAGCCGACCATCACTGGCGAGGGCCGCCGCGCCGTCACCGGCCACAAGTGAGGGCGTCGGCCCCCGCCCAGATCTAGGCGAGGGCCGAAACCCCTGCCCATTGGCCGACGAGGGCCTCTACGCCCTCGTCGGCCACAAGTAAGGGCGCGACAGCCCTCGCTCGTGGCAAGCGAGAGTGTGGAGGCCCTCACCCGGATCTAGGCGAGGGCCACGCGGCCTCGCCCGTGGCCGACGAGGGCGTCGGACCCTTGCCTAGATCCAAGCAAGGGTCGCCGCACTTTGCCCGCCACGAGCGAGGGTTGCCACGCCCTCACCTATGGCCGACGAGGGCGCAGAGGCCCTCGCCTGGATCTAGGTGGGGGCCGACGCCCTCTCTTGTGCCCGGCAAGGGCACAGGGCCCCTCGCCCCAACTAGCTTGTGGCTGGCAATGGTCGGCTAGCCGACAACCTCACCGACCAAGGGGTAAGGAGAAAAAAAAATAGAAAAAGGAAAAAATAATAATAATTTAAAAAATCTGAAAAATATAAAAAATTATAAAATTTGTCCACATGGCACCACATAAGACAGTCGGCAGCTACATCAGCAATTTCCAGCTTAAATTAGCAAGCCAAATGAACTTAATTGGTACAACTATGAAAAGGTTTAGGACTAAATTGGTCCAAATGAAAGCTTAGGACTGAATTAGTATCAATACAAAATGTTTATGACTATTTTGGTACTTTTCCCATTTAAAATGGGTTCGACTCATATTGACCAATTTTTGCGTAATATAAATTTAGTGACCTATTCCCATACTCGACCCAATCCATTATGCAATTCTTAGCATTGTTTCCCTTCAATATGGAAAATAGCAAATAAAAAAACCAACCAACTAAAAATAAATTAAGCATGAGAAACTTATGAAATAATTGCACAAATCTAAAGAGTTCACCTTATAGCGAGAATGTAATATAGCACTAAAAGATAACATGATGAGACTTTCAAAAATTTTCAAATTAAGTTACCATTGTCATAGATAAAGAACTTATAACTTAATCGTTTTTATTTCTTGCATTTATCAAACGAAACCAAATCTACCATACTCCATAAAAATAAAAATTCGCTATGAGATTTCTAACTACAGAGAAGGGAGTAGAATTATCATAAAAATGTTTTAATAAAAAATGCAACTTTTGAAAAACTCAATCCTTGCCAACAGACATGCGCCCTGCTGGTAAACGGTTTAGTGATGGGGCCGGAAAGTACCCAATTTTCATGAGCGCCGCACAGATATTTACATAGAAGAGAGAAGCGTGACAAAAAATCCTAAATGAATCCTCATTTAATGGGCTTGGTGTACCTTCAAGCATTAGGTATGTATTATTTACCACTCTTTAATCATGACTGTGACATATATTCAACATATTTTACTCTCCTCTCTTGGGCCCAACAGCCTAAAAAAACCCCCAACTTTTTTTTTTTAATTTTATAAAAAACCTCAAACTTTAGATCAACTCCCAATTCTATCTTATACATTTTTTTGTCTTGTAACAAATCACCAACTTTTACTTGAATCCCAAATTTCCCTTCTTTAACCCTCCTTCCAAAATTTCTTTATTCGAGCATCCCGAGCTGATTGTCTCAAGCGAGAGCTTTTCAATTGCGAGCGAGCTTTTCAATTGCGAGAGATGAAAGCCTCTCGAGCACAAGAGATTGAAGATTAAGCACAAATAAAACGTCTCCAAGCGAGATAGAATGAAGAGTCTCTTACGAGCAAGAGCAATTGAAGAAAGCCAACTCTAGTAGCTTTTTCATCCAAATTTCAAATCCAATAAGACTTCGGTGGGGCCGACATGTAAATTCATCTCCAAAAAAAGTCTCCTTGAATATAAAATTCGGGACTAAAGCTCCATTCATTTTGCAAAAAATGTGGCATTTTCGAAAACTGTTTTCTAAAAAGCCATTTTCCAGGAAAATAATCATATTTTTAAGTGTTCGACTGAAATTTGCAAATGAACTAGAAAATATTTTCCGCCATTCAATAAAGAAAATCTTTTCTTGTATGCACTCATTTTCAATAATTTTATTTTTATTTTATTTTTAAATTGATTTTTATATTTTTATATTTTTTTCATTTCCTTTTTTTCTTTTACTTTTTTGCCTTTTCTTTCTCCTTTTCCTCTAAGAAAAGGAAAGAAAGTAAAAAAAAAAAATTAAAAACTCAATTTAAAAAAAAAAAAAAAGGGCGAAAGGAAGAAGAAAACATGAAAATAAAATCAAATGGTGTTTGGTAAAAGAAAGTAAGATAGACGAAGTTATAAACATAATTTTCCACTTTCTAAAAAGAAAAATATATTCTACTCACTTTTGAAGGTATTTTTTTCGATAGCGAAAAACGTTTTACTTGACTAGTTCGTTTTCGATAAAACGAACGCCGAACATCCGGAAAATATTTTTCTAAAAGTTATTTTCAGAGAAAAGAATAGAGCCTAATAGTAATCTTAGAGGGAAGGTTAACAGGGCAGATATGGACTCAAGTAAAACTTTAAGATTTTTTGTGAGACAAAAAAAAAATTAGGGTAGAATATTGATTGGACTTAAGGTTGAGGGGTTTTTTATGAATGAAAAAAAAAATAGGGTAGAATTGGGATTAGACCAAAAGTTATAGGTTTTTAATGAGACAAAAAAAATTTAGGATTGAATTGGGATTGAAGTAAAAGTTCAAGGTCTTTTAGGGAATTAGGCATCTCCCTCATGTAGCTCCACTCTTGGATCATGATTGTGATATACAGGCAACTCTTCTCCTTGTGTAGCTCTCACATATTTGATAGCTCCTTCGCTACTTCACAGTGATTCATGAGACTTTATTTTTTTCATAATATATTTCTATTTAATTTACATACAGACCGATGGAAAGATGGAAGTATACAATGTATATACAGAATGTCTCTTCCACATTACATGAGAAAAAAGATAATTGAAACTCCTTAAGAAAGTGTGGTAACTGGGCACATCACTCGCAAAAGCTTAGATACCACATCAAGAAGTTGCATACAATGTTATTAAAGCCATTAGAAAACAAATGAACCATAGTCCTTTCTTCGCAAATGTCAAAATGCTCTGAAAAATAAAAATTCGGGAGTCACAGTAATAGAAGACCATGTAAACGTAAATGAGCGGGGTTAAACAGGCAGCTGCAAATGCTGCTGTTATTTATACTGGCCATGTCTGGAGCTTTTGGCAAGACTGGAAGTGCAAACTCTATTGCTTTTGTGAACAAGGCATGGCTCCCTCCCTATTCCTCTCTCTGTCTCTGTCTCTCTCTCTGTTCTTTTCCTTTAAGCTATCTGTATTTAAGCAGGCAGCTGCAGATGCTCACGGAAAAGCCCTATACGGACTCGAGAAGAAGGTGCAAGCAGTTAGCAATGTCGGGAAGCTAACTAAATTGGATATGAAGCTGAATGATGCGCTTCCAAGAATCCCCGCAGACCCAGAAACTTACACAGCGACTGCCAATGGTGAGGTCCTCACACGCGCTGCCGCCAGTACAGTTCCCCTGTCTCGGAACTACTTCCTATTTTGGGGATGTACCAGTCTCTCTCCCCCTCTTAAGAAAGAGAAAGAAATAACAGCCTAACGCATGAAATTGTACCCCGCAAGCAATAATGGAATCTTGAATTGGGAAACGATGATTTGTATGCTTCTCTGATGCCCTAACAACAAGTGATGGCGCTAGCTGCAAGTAAGTGTTGGTCTGATTGGTCTGTTCCATTGACCCACTGTGCGAATTTCCTACTTAAAAAGGAAATCTATGAAACTGGTTTTTCTTAAATGCCAAGCAACTTTGTTCAGAGAAACTGTTGAAGAATCTGCTGGATTTTTTCTGGCGTCAAAAGTTCGATACTGTGCTGATCAAGACAGTAATTGCTGATCTTTGGATGATATCATCAATAACGTATGACCTCCAATTTTTTGGAGTTCATTCTGCTTGTTTGGAGCTTCCAACTTCTATACTGGTTCACACAACCAAGAAACTGTGATGCACTGAAAACCCTTTTGTCATGTGAAACATTTAAAGCAACAAGCAACACCAAGCGCTCTTTCAAGACACTCTATCGTAGCATTTGGACGCAATGAGTAGTAGGCTTTTTGGCCATTTACTTGTATAGGAAGATGGATAACACCACAATCTACTCCAGAACTCTGGTCTGACAATTTTTGTCATATGAATGGATGAACGTGGGCCGCCAGTTTCCACTATAGGAGTGAAGGAAACTAAAACATGTAAAGCTTCACAGCATGTAAAATGGGAGTGACGCCATACCCATTGGCGAGCTCCAAATTCACAGTTTACTAGCACCTTCCAGTGACGCAAGCTTGGTCAGCTCCCTCCTCAAAACTTTACCGGCTGCATTTTTAGGTAAGGAATCGATGAACATAACGCGTCGGATTTTCTTGTAGGGGGCAACCTACACCCGGGTTTGTCCCAGTGTAAACAATACATCAAGAACTTATCATTGAAGACGACCTGAAGTCTGACTCATCAAACCAGTTGATAATCAAGAGAAGGTAAGCGACAGAAAGATGGAGTACCATTTTTGCAACAAACGCTTTAATGCTCAACTCATCGACAGTGCTTCCCAGTCGCCTCACAATAAAGGCCATGGGTATCTGACCAGCTTCTTCATCAGGATATCTGCCCAAAAATTAGGAGTAGATATTACAAAATGTAAATGTTCATACTTAATAGTTTTAAGTTTATCTGAGCAGAGCAGCTCATGGGCAAGCTGGTCGGAGCACATACGGGGCAACGGCAGCTTCTATGATGTCCGGATGGGATTGAAGAAGATTCTCCAGCTCCGCTGGCGCGACCTGATTGAACGAAAATCAAATTCAATCTAAATAAACCTTGCGAAGCACACCTTTACTAAGTCATTTCTTGTATGTACGTTTTCATAGACTGGCCTTGGCCCTAGTTTAACATATGCCTTAACGTGGTCTTTGACATTTGAAAGTACTTCAAAGTGTCAAAGACCCGGAACCATTTGAAAAGAATCATTTGCTTTACTGGATTACTAAGGTCTGCCCATCACAATCTGTCAAGAGGATTCAGCACAAAAAGCAACCTGAAATTGAGAAAATCCAGTTGAACGACACTAATTACCTGGTAACCTTTATATTTGATGATCTCCTTTATGCGGTCCACGAAAAAGAGGAAGCCTTGTCCATCGATGTAACAGAGATCGCCACTTCTCAACCACCCTTCCGCATCGAAAATCGCCCTGGTGGCTTGTTGATCTCCGACATAACCTAATTGAACCAAAGTGTATCAGGTAACACATTCATCAAGAGGTTTTAGTTGGTGTTCATTATTCATGGGAGTTCCAGTTAAGTTGGTGGCGATCTTCAGTACAGTGTTGTCACGCGTTACCCTTCATAGTGGAAGATCCTCTGAGCCAAAGTTCGCCGACTTTGCAAGGCGGCAAGAATGCTCCGGTGTCAGGGTCGACGATCTTAGCTTCGCAGTTGGGTACGAGCTTTCCGACTGCGCCGACTACTGCGGATTCCTTTGGACCAACCGTCCCAAAGGCTCTTCCCGTCGATTCAGTTAGCCCATATCCCTACGAATAAATTTCATGAATCAGCAACTCATTACAGAGTTAATTACCTGTCCAGTGCCTTGTTTTGTATTTTTGTTACAGCGAAAGAAAGCATTAAGGACAGAAATCTCAATTGCAAGCAATTATTTCAAGGTTCTTGGTGTTGAGTTTATGTTCAACTTAGCAGGAGAGCAAGAACAACCTACGAGAGTGACTTACGTATAGAACCAAGGGAAAATGAAACAAATAGTCCTCGAACATTAGTCTAACAAGTAACGTCGTCCTTAAACTTTTAATTTTTTCAATATGATCCCTAGATTATTAATAAATGTTTAATTCAGTCCTTAAATTATATGAAAATGTTTAATAGCATCCTTCATTTAATTCGAGTTAGTAGAATTTGCTAATATAACTTCTAATCCGTTAAGTTTAAACGATTGGCAAAAAAAGGTTACATGTCTACTGAAGATATTCATTTCAAATCACAATATAATAATTCACGTCATTAAATAATGATAAGCACGTCAATGCCCCAATTCTTTTCCTCTTCTAAAGTAGATTGATGAAATAACGGAAATATTGACCCAATATATAATACTTCAAGTCATCAAATAACAACTAACTTATCATTTGAGCAAATGAAATGACATTAAATATTTATTAGTAGTTCAAGAATCATACTAAATAAATAAAAAGTGCAGGGATAATATTGTACATCGAGAAAATTATTATAAATCGTCTGTGTCCTTTTCCCTAAAAAGAAGGCAAAAAATGAAGAGAGTCATGGGAAAGCCAGGAAGAAGAGAAAACGTTTTAATTGCAATAATAATCTTGGTCTGTTCATAAGGATAAAGACTAATGTTTCATGGAATGATTTGATGGAAAGAAAAAGTACCATCAAAATTATTTAATTAATACAGAGACATTCCACGGGTTTTAAATATGCATCGAAAAATATTGCATGACCTACGCATTATACACGTGTGATTGTTCTGACTGAATTTAAATCCAAATCAAGACTACATTGATTTAACTCTCACTTTGATAAATTTGTTTGGAGCATTTAAATCCTATTTCATTTCGTATCATATCCCCATAAATTATTTTAAAGAATTTATAATAATTTGCTTCTATGCGTTTTAAATTTTAATATTACAATCGATTTTCGATATTTCGAAAGCCTCCATCTTCTTCGCCCTACGCGCCTATGGAGCTCTCAGGCCTCGGGATGCTCACCTGAGCCAACCGCACATGGGGGAAGCGATCCTTAAACCGCGCGACGACCGCCGCGGGAAGCGCGGCGCCGCCGGAAAGCACCACCTCGAGCGAGCCGAAATCGTGGCCCTCCGTCGCTCTCCCGCCCTTCGCCATCGCCACGACCACCGGCGGGGCCACCGCCAAGTGGCTGACCCCGAACCGCTCGATCGCTCTTCCCATCTCCTCCACGCGGAACCTCCCCGTGCACACCAGCGTCTCCCCCATCGCCAGCGACCTCACGCAATAGGTGAAACCGTACACGTGGAAGTACGGCACCGTGCACAGCGCGACCGCCGGGGAGGCCCTCGCCGCTGTCACCGCGTAGGATCCGGCCACCAGTGACGTCAGGTTCCGGTGGGTCAGCGCCACGGCCTTCACTTTCCCCGTCGTCGTGCCCGACGAGTACAGGATCGCCGCCGTGTCCGATTGCGAGACACCAATTTGGTCGGGATCGCCGGTTGGAGCCACCACCCTCGTCAGGGACTCGAACTCCGGCGAGTCGATTAGAACCGTGCCGAGCCGGGGGGAAGGGACTTTGCCAGCGGTTTTGGACGTGGCGAACGCGATCGAAGGTCTCGAGAGGTGGATTAAGTGGAGAATCTCCGGAGCAGTGCTGGTAGGATTGCAGGGAGAGACCGCGACGCCGATGGAGAGCAGAGAGAGGTAGAGGACCGGAATGTCGAGCGAATTCGGGGAGATGATTAGGGCACAGTCGCCTCTGGAGAGGCCGAGGCGGGAGCGGAGAGAGGAGGCCAGAGACCTGACGCGGCGGATGAGCTCCGGGTACGCGACGCGGCGGGAAGTGTCCGCGTCGAGGAGAGCGGCGGCGGTCGCCGGTGGGGGATGGGAGGCGAGGTGAGAGAAGACGTAGTCGGTGATGGAGATTGGCGCGGACGGCTGAGGAAGCGGGGCGGGAGGCCTGAGGCTGTGGTAAATTCCGGTTTTTGCGCAGAACCCAGAGTTCGAATCGATGGAAGAAGCGAGGGCATTGCTCTGGGTCGCCATTCGAAGGGTCGGAGGTGTGAAGTTGGGCTGAATTGTGCTGAACAGGAGAAGGAATCGGATCGAACAAACAGAAGTTTCTGTGTCCAGATGCAGAGAGGAATGATCTGTTTATTCGTGAAGATGGACGTCGAGGGTGACCGGTTGAAGACGATGGATGGGACCACAGCACTTTTCAAAGAAGGGGCACTTTTCAAAGAAGGGGTACGAGTCCTCACCTGCCTGCATTATATCTTCGTAAATTGTAACTGAAACAGTTGAATATGTGCGTTCTTCTTTCTGCTTATCAAAATGCCGCATGAGACAAGTTCATCTGACGTTTTCCGAATGGCTGGTGCTGAGTGGAATCAGGAGTTTTCATTGGTTAATTCACCTTAATACTATTGCTTAGAGGCGAGTTCTTCTTGGGGTTTTAGGGGTTGTTTGGTAACCATCCGAACAGTATCCCTGATTTTTTGTTT
This sequence comes from Eucalyptus grandis, assembly GCF_016545825.1. NCBI lineage: Eukaryota > Viridiplantae > Streptophyta > Magnoliopsida > Myrtales > Myrtaceae > Eucalyptus > Eucalyptus grandis. The sequence goes on along the minus strand of NC_052613.1, from coordinate 52,791,370 downwards.
TCGAAAGCAGTTTGAGAATAGTATTGCGTTTGGTAAAAATTTTGTTTCCGTTGTTCCCGAAAACAAATTTAGAGTAAAATCAAGAATTAAAAAAAAAAAAAAAATTGATTATTGTTCCCAAGAACAAATTTAAGAATCAAGTCTTCTTCCCTTTTTTTTTCTTCTCTTTTCTTCTTCATCTACCGCCATCCCGATTCTACCGTCGATGGTCATCGGCAACCGGTCCGGCAAGCTCGCTAAATGCTCATCAGGCAAGATTTGGCAAGTGGGCGACGAGAGCCAGCGACGCTCCGGTGAAATTGCCGGCCACTTGAAGAAGAAGAATAGGAGAAAAAAAGAAAAAAAAGTTAAAAAGTAATAAAGTAAAAAAATCATTTAAAAATTAAAAGAAATTGATTTAGAACAGAATTAATTAACATAGTACCAAACGCAATTCTATTTAGAATAAGAAATTTTAGATAATTACCAAACGACTTAAAATGTTTAGAAATTATTCTAAGAACAGAATAAAAAAGAATTATTTCTGATCGAAATCTGTTCCCGAGAACAAAATCGTTATCAAACGCGCCCTTAGTTTTGATTTTTCCAATGGCCCTATGAAACTTGGAAGAATAGACTGGTCTTTCCTAAACGAAAGTGGGCAAGTGAAAGCAAGTTTGTGTTTTTGCTTTGGGCCGATTGATTTTTGTGCCGAGTTCCCTTGCGTTGTCAGACGTGCGTGGGACTCCTCAAATGATTCCTTTATTCCCTTGCGTAGTCAGACTTTTATCAGGCCTGGAGTCTGGAGCAGAAATGACAATATTTCAGAGTTTCTGACTAGAGGAGTTCGGTAGGATTCTTGAGCGAGTGGAGCTTTTTTGGGACATGAGATGTGTTACCTGGATTTTTGGGTGGGGACTGAAACACTTCATTGCGCATTGGCCATTATAAGAGAAGAAAAGCGTCTGTTTTGAAAAAAGGATTTCGTGGGCAATTGGCTTGCGTAGGATGAAAACATACCAGACCTTGCTCAATTTCACTCTTGAGATTTGCTATTGGACTGCTTCTGTGGGAAGACATTAGGCCGAAGGGAGTGCCAACGCAAACTATTTCTCGGGCCTTCCCGAGACAGAGATTTGCAACTAAAGATCAAACATTTTCGTGAACTGATAGCGTGTTTGGACCAGAACAAGATTGCTTGTGCAATAGTAAATAGCTATTTATCCCACTCCCCCTTGCTGCAAAAAGTGCAATTGCAAACTTGGACGTGAATTTGAAATTTTAAGTGACAAATTTTAGACCTGAATGCATTATATGATAATGCTTCTTAGAAGGACCTAAATAGAGTAGCTGTTCCTGATTAGCCGTTACTTTACTTCTTTCTGCCTCTTAAATCTTCATGCTACTAAATCCTCTCTTGGTATTGAGGCAATACCAGCCTCTTCAGGGAATCAAAACCAAATGCGCAGATCTGTTGGCGAAGTGTCCGCAGGAACCTTTTCTCTGGAGCTTAAGCTGTCCCTAAGGAGCTTCTGCCCTTAGTTTATTTAGATAGACTAAGTTCTCTAGGACTGTTTTAATTTCTTATGCTTCCAGTTCTTTTTACTGTAGCTTTGTTTAAACCTCTTTGCATGTTATGTTTAGGGGCATTAATGCAATGCCAGGTTTACCTAAGAAAAAAGGCACACAATAGCAAGAAACACAATTGCTGATCTTTGTTGCTTCTTTGGGGAAAATTAAAGTGACTTCTTTGATAATTGTCGATTTTCAACCAACTTCTGCTGAAATCTGGGTTTTTCAAGAAGCAATTGCTACGAATGTCCTCTTTTCACTTCTTCAATGGTAAAGTTGCAAACACCTAGGCTTACACGGATTAAGTGTTTTCACAACACACAAATGAATTTTGGTGTCCCACTAGATGGATTTGGGATAAATAAATAAAAAAAAACTTGAAACACTACATAAGTGCACCAAGGACCCCATATGACAAGCAGTCAAGTGGGTGCAAAGCATAGAGCAGCTAAGCTAATTGAGGAACCAAAACTGGGAAATTGACTGTAACTAAATTCCTTCTATGAGTCCAACGTCTCAGCTTGTGGGAATTGTGTACTTCACCTCTTGATGCGGGAGCATTCAACGTAACTCCATCGACCAACTCAAAACCATCAATGCTTATCCAAGCCAACATTGAATGTTGAATGTTGTAGACCTTGGTGGTGAACTTCATAGATCTCGATCCTCATCCTCGGTTGATGGTGTGGCCTTTATACCTTGGAATGAGATCGTTCTGTGTTTTCTTATTCCCATTTGTTTCTTCATCATATACACTACTCCATACACTTAACCGTAAAATTCCCCCACTGAAAATTTTCCGTTCTGGAATCACTCACCCCATCACACATCAAAAGATTGGTATCATAGCTCAAGGTTCAACTTGTTTGAGTGATTCATTTCTTTCTTCTATTACAAATTCCTTATGGATGATCAAGTTTCAAGAGGCTTGACTCTAGAGCAAGCGCACAACGAAAGGCGAGATCGTGCAATCAAAAATCTTCAACAACAAATGGAGCGAGTCTCCAATCTTCTAGAGAATCCGACGAGACAAGGACAACCAACAAGGCATCCCAACGAACGGCATTGGCGTGACGATTCCGAATCTCGTCAAAATTCTAATGGCGATTCCAAGTCCACTGGAGACAACTGAACGATTCTGCACTCTAGTGATTCGAAATCTCAAATTCGAAGACGAAGACGAAGAGGGAGGCATAAGGAGGATGAAAAAGACATTAAAGTGGAGGTCCCTGAGTTTGACGATAATCTCAATCCCGAAGACTTTGTGGATTGGCTACACACAACCGAACGAATTTTTGACTTCAAGTCCTATTCGGATGAAAATAAATGTAAGATTGCTATCCTAAAGCTGACCAAATATGCTTCTCTATGGTGGGAGAATCTAAAGTATCAACAAGCAAAGGAAGGAAAAGGCCGAATCAAGTCTTGGGAAAACTCAAGAAGTTGATGAAGAAGAGGTTCTTGCCCGACAACTATAAGCAAAATCTCTTCCTCAAACTGAATTCCCTAAGACAACAAGGGATGAGTGTTGAAGAATACATTCGTGATTTGAACAACTCAAAATAAGGAGTGAAGTTCCAGAATTTCTTGAGTAAACCATCACTCGTTTCCTTGGCAGCATGAATCGAGAAATTACTGATATGGTTGAACTTCAACCTTATTGGTCCTTTGAAGATGTATGCAAGTTAGCCATAAAAGTCGAAAAGCAATTAAAGAGCAAGAGGTTTTCCTCCAGAACCTCAACAAAAGGCAACATCTTATATTTAAGGGTGCTTCCTCAAGCAAGGGCGAGAGTACGTTGACAAAAGATAAAGGCAAGGGAAAAATTGCAGAGCCTTCCAAAGAAGTCCAAAAGAAGTTTGAAGGCGATGTAAGGAAATGCTTTAAGTGCCATGGTTTTGGGCATTTACAAGCAAATTGTCCAAATTAGAGAGTTATGACTCTTCAAGAAATTGAGGAGATCAATTTGATGCTTCAAGAGACTAAGGGCAATCAAGACCAAAATATTTCTGAATGTGATCGGAAGAAGAAGTTGTGGAGAAAGCCGACGATGGCGAGCTATTGATCATCCGAAGAGCATTGCATGTTGAAGTTTCTCCTGATAACAAACAAAGGGGAATATATTTCACACCCATTGCACTATTAACGAAAAGGTGTGTTCGGTGATCATCGATGGTGGGAGCTGCACCAATGTTGCTTCGACAACTCTTGTCGACAAGCTGAAGCTTCCAACAACAAAACATCCTCAACCATACAAGCTCCAATGGCTCAATCAAGGGAATGAACTCAAGGTAACCAAACGTGTTCTTATATCATTTTCGATTGGAAAGAACTATCGAGATCAGGTTGTATGTGATGTGATTCCTATGGAGGCATGCCACTTGTTATTGGGTAGACCATGGCAATTTGATATAAAGGCTATGCATGATGGTCGGAAAAACACATACTCTTTTCATAAGGAACAAAAATACATTACTCTTTTACCCTTGTATCATTCTTCGATACATAATAATCAACCTGGGGAGGGAAACACTTGTAAGGAAAATATGTTCTTGAGTGAGACACAGGTTGAGAGAGCCATTAGCAAAACAACAAAAGAATATATTTGTTTTGCTTGTGGTCGAGAAAAAGAGTGAGATAGAGTGACCCATACATCCAAAAATGCATTGCTTGTTGAAAGAATTTGCATATGTGTTCCCGGAGGATTTGCCACCTGGATTACCTCCCATAAGAGGTATTGAGCATCAAATTGATTTGATCCCTGGTGCTCCACTACCAAACAAGCCAGCTTATCAATGCAATCCAAAGGAAACAAATGAGTTGCAAAGACAAGTTGATGAACTTATCATCGAAAGATACGTTCGAGAAAGCATGAGTCCCTATTCTGTTCGGCTCTACTTGTACCTAAGAAGGATGGTACATACCAAATGTGTGTTGATAGCCGGGCCATCAACAACATCACCATTAAGTATAGGTACCCTATACCTAGACTTGATGATATGCTTGATGAATTATATGGTTCTTCTGTGTTTTCAAAGATAGATTTGCGGAGTGGTTATCATCAAATCAGAATGCGAGAAGGTGATGAATGGAAGATGGCTTTCAAGACCAAGGGAGGCATTTATGAGTGGTTGGTTATGCCATTTGAATTATCTAATGCTCCGAGTACCTTCATGAGACTTATGAATGAGGTTCTTTGTTCCTTTATTGGTCGATTTGTCATTATTTATTTCGACGATATTCTTGTTTATAGCAGGAACGAGGAGGAGCATATAGCTCATTTGAAATAGGTCTTCAATGTCTTGAGAGATCAAAAACTATATGCTAAAATGGAGAAATGTGAGTTCTTCTCTCCAAGCATTGTGTTTCTTGGTTATGTGGTTTCAAAAGATGGAATCTCTGTTGATCAAGCCAAGGTGAAAGCTATGAAGACTTGGTCGGTTCCGAAGTCCATTTCTGATGTAAGAAGTTTTCATGGACTTGTTTCTTTCTATCGACGTTTTGTCAAAAACTTTAGTACCGTCATGGCTCCTATAACTAAATACATGAAGAATGGTTCTTTTGAATGGACAAAAGCTACTCAAAACGCCTTTGAGGTAATCAAACAGAAATTTTGTGAGTCCCCTATTCTTGCACTTCCTAATTTTGATAAAGTATTTGAAGTTGAGTGTGATGCAAGCGGAGTTGGTATTGGTGTTGTTCTGATGCAAGCACAAAAACATTAGCATGTTTCAGAGAGAAGTTATCCAATTCCAAGAGGAATTATTCAACTTATGACAAAGAGTTCTATGCCATTGTCCGAGCTCTTGATCATTGGAGTCATTATTTGAGGCCAAAGCAATTTATCCTTCATTTTGATCATGAGGCGCTTAAGTTTATTAGCAACCAACTCAAAACCATCGATGCTTATCTAAGCCAACATAGAAATTTGGCATTATGTGCTTTAATGGATCATTTTGAATTAATAATGTTAATTACTTATCGGTACTTTGTGATATATCGATAACTATCAATGGGAGGCCATTTTAGATGTCTTGTATGACCAATTTATGAAATTTCAGGAGGATTATTTTCTGGACAAGGGAGGAGCACGAATTTTAGGAAGGCTAAAGATTCACGAATGCGTTTCAAGAATATGGAAAGCCGAAGGTTCAAGAATACGGTTCAAGAATACGGAAAGCTAAAAGTTCAAGAACGCAGAAGGCCGAAGATTAAAGGCATTTAGTTCTCGTGTTAATAAAGGTTTTTCTTAAGTTCTTAGGTGTTTTTATTTTTATGTAGCTCAAGAGTCGAAAGTTTAAGTTCATAGGTCATTAAAGTCTGTTTTTAATATTTCCGAAGGCTAAAATCCTCCTATAAATAGGGGAAAACTATTCAATGTATAGGGCATACGAATTTGATCAATGAAAATGGTGAGATTTCCTTTGCTTGAGTGAACTTCTTTGGAGAGGTGGATAACTTTTTTCGATCTCTTTATCCTTGGAGCATAGATGACTCCTTTGTGGTGAGTCAAGAAACCCTTTATCCTTGGCTGGTGGAATCTTTAGGCCTTGGTGGTGAGCTTCTCTTATCCTGAAGTCCTTTATCCTTGGCTGGTAGAAGCTTTAGGCCTTGGTGGTGAACTTCATAGATCTCGATCCTCATCCTCGGTTGGTAGCGTGGCCTTTATACCTTGGAAGAGATCATTCTATGTTTTCTTATTCCCCTTTGTTTCTTCACCGTATACACTACTCCATACACTTAACCACAAAATTTCCCATTGAAAATTTTTCCGTTCTGGAATCACTCACCCCATCACGCATCAAAAGATTGGCGACGAAAGAACAAGCTTATGCCTAGAGCTTATGGTCCATTTAAAGTTATTGAGTGAATTAGTGACAATGATTACAAGATTGACCTTCCTGGAGAGTTTGGAGTTTCGGCAAACATTCAACATTGGAGATCTTTCTCCTTACTTGGAGGATGAAAACCTTCTAGATTTGAGGACAAATCTCAAACAACCCAAGGGATCGTTCTATATTTTCTTATTCCCCTTTGTTTCTTCACCGTATACACTACTCCACACACTTAACAACAAAATTCCCCACTGAAAATTTTTTATTCTGGAATCACTCACCCCATCACGTATCACCTCTCAAGTCTCAACTAATCTTAACATTAGCCCTATCGCTATCACGAGGTGAAGTGATATCTTTAGGTATAAATCGGTGCTGACTTGTTTTGGAGTATTGGAGGTCCATGTTGTCAAGAAGGGGACCACCATTTGCATGCATTCTTCAAAAGTTTGGTTGGGATCATATGAAAAGGGGACTTTGATATGTTATGAAATATTTTATTATTCTAAATGTGATCCCAATTTTGTATTTCCCAATTAATTCCAATTTATTACCTGTGTTTATTACGTGATATTTATCCGTTAATATGTTATCATAATAGTCTTCATAGAAGATGTTAGTAACGTAAAAAACAGTTCAAGTGGTCTAGTTCAAACTCTATCGCTACAAAAAAATACACAATCACATTTTAGGAGTATTGGCTAGTGGAACATGACGTATATGTCTGGTGATTCCATATCCACAAATCGATAGCGTTTCGTGGATCTATCCAGGTTTTAGGATTTTCTGCATTTGCAAATTTTTATCAATGACTGGAGGTATGTCAATTTTTACATTTCCACAAATCGATCCCGAATTATGCATGTATTTGTTTGAGAATGATAGATTGGGATCATCAAGTTTTATTTAAAATTAGTCTCACATAATAACCTAATCATCTATATGCGAACCGAATGTGAGGCTCTATCTGAAGGAATTGATGGATGTTTTCGTTGATGCCATTCAGTCCGATGTTGACTTGCTATTGCCATTGGAATCTAGAGGCCCCTGAGAGCAATATGGTTCAACTCTCTGGTTTTATGCTGGCATTGGTAGAATAAAGAGTAAAAAGGTGAAGTCTCGCACAATGGAACAATGTATGTTGAGATATAACATAGTATGTCCCAATTCCTGTAGCCCCTTGTGGCCACATTCACTCCATTAAACCATCCCGACTTCGACAATGACATTGTTCTCTCTCTGAAGCATCTTTGACGTACTGAAAAGACCATGGCGAATCAGGGGAGTTTGGATACCAGAAGCTTCGCGGTGTCTTCCCTGGGAACCCCCACCTCATTGTTCCCTTGTGTACATTTGTTCGCTCATCCTATACTTTCTCTTCCTGTGTACTCGTTTCTATCATCATCTATGCCCAAAACACGACGCACTCACAGATCCGAAATCCCAATGCCTCGTGCTCTCGGCCTTCATCACCAAGGAAACATCCCGGTTGTCCCTGCCTTCACTCCTCACGAGGCCATGGATCTTACGTTCATTGTCCCCATCCTGGTCAATTTCACTGAAGCGAAATACCAGGGGAAGTTGATTCCACCATTTGAGACTCGCCCATGACCATTGCCGTCACCTTCTACTGTCTGCTCCTGCATTATTGCTCGTTGATGCATTTTGCTAATCGGGTACTCCCGTCTCACAGTCGTGCTCCTTTCTGTGCCGTGGCATTGCACCTCCCCATCGACTTTACCAGTTTGACACCAGGAGCTTTGCTCGTGTGGTCGTCGTTCCGTGACTCTTTCCAGTCCATCCACCGTTTCATGCTGCTCCTGTTGCTTTCCCCTAAATCAGTTGCACGGCCTCTTTCAAAACCTCTGTCTATGCTTTTACCGCAGACGAGGAAATAGTCTCATGTTTATCTGGGCAACACGCTCAAGTCTATTGCATGGTGGAAGGTCATGGATTTTCATTTTACGCTGGAAGTCCGAATGCCATACATGTTCAGCTGTTCCCTGCTTAGTAAAAGTAATCTTAATTGTAGGACCACCTTAAAACAAACTGATTAGTACTTAATACGCTAGCTAATTTAGGAAATGGGCTGTCTCGTTCATAAATCTTGCATTAAGAAATAAGAAAAAGATCGGTAGTGGCTAGAAGCCCGGAAGCGACGAATGCTTCACAGGTCAAATGAAACATCCGACTCTTGCCCTCCTTCTTCCCTGGTTGGAAACTGGAAGCGCTGTCCTTTTCGGCCATTTTCCGGGTCATTGTCGATAACTCGCTACACAAAGAAATTAGCGGTCTAACTAAAACCACGCGTCTTGTTTATAGTGGAATAGCGTTTCGCGTCTGCAAGAACGGAAGACCAGCAGCAAACCAAGCTTTGCAAGCGAGGTTGACCTGCGTGTTTCAGGGCATTCGTTTCTCTCTCTTGAAAAGTGTAAGAACAAAGTTTGTTGTAGCTTGTCTCATGAGCGATCTGCCGATTGACGTTAGATTTCATTTTAGCTAGTGAGATTGATAGGCAATCTGCTGAAAAATTTGTTGTGAGAATAGTTATCAAATCGAGCATTACATGTTAAACCAATTTCGAATTCATGAATTGTCAATCTCAAAGAAATATCGATTTGATCTGCTGACTTTGATGGTGGTAACTGGCAAGTGGAGTCTTATGTACACGCGTGTAGATCACATGGAAACCAAATTTAGAGTCTTTGACTTGAATTGTAGTTGGCTGTTCTTTTCTTGTTTCGTCCTTTGGTTTCCCACAGGAGGAGCTGAAGTTGATAATCAACTAAAATATTAATTATTTAATTAATCTAAGAAAAGTACATCCTCAGCATCTATCACGGAGGAAAGCATCCGGGGCTGGTTGCTCCCGTATCTTTGTACTGCCAAGTTCTTCCCTTGTTAACCACGACAATCGAATTCTATTAACCAAAAGATTATATAAATTAAGCTTATTTTCTGTAAGAAGTTCAAGAAGAAGTAAAGAGAAAACGATCGAAGACGTAGAGAGAGATTTTTGTATATTGTATCGTTTTCAATAATGAATCTGATGTACATCCTTAGTAGATATAATACAAAGTGTAAGGAAGAAAGGAAATTAATGATCCTGTGTATCAATCTAAATCAATCAATCTAATCTAGATCTAATCCTAAATTGATTTGTACAAATCATAATCAGATCGTAATCGGATCTCAATCCATCCTCTGTCAAGGCCGCATATCTTTCAACACTCCCCCTCAAGCTGGTGGCTTATATATGTCTAAGACACCTAGCTTGCTCAAAAGATATGTGTGTTGTCTTTGACACAGAGGTTTGGTGAAGATGTCTGCAGGTTGTTCTGTCGTCCCAATCCCTCTTGTTTCGATGACTCCATCTAAGATTTTGTCTCGTGTAAAGTGACAATCCACCTCTATATGCTTGGTTCTCTCGTGCACTATAGGATTTGCTGCAAGTTTTAGAGCTACATCATTATCACAGAATAGCTTCGTTGCTCCTTGTACCTGTATTCCAAGATCCTTAAGAAGACCTCGTAACCACACTATCTGACAGGTAGTTTTAGCCATAGCTCAATATTCTGCTTCAGCTGAAGATAGAGATACAGTGGGTTGCTTCTTAGTCTTCCACGAGAGTAAGGAATCACCCAATTTAATGCAATATCCACTGATAGATCTTCGACTCATGGGACAAGTTGCATAATCTGCATCACAATATGCTGTCATTTCCATGTTGCATCTTCTGGATAAGAGAATTCCAAGTCCTGGACACTTCTTTAGGTACTTGACTACTTTAAGGGCGGCATTCATATGTGACTGCTTCGGACTGTGCATGAACTGGCTAAGTGTCTGCACTGCATAAGAGATGTCAGGCCTAGTCATTGTCAGATATATGAGTTTTCCGACAAGCCTTTGATAGATTGAAGGATCTTCCAATGTGAGATCATCATCCTGAGACATTCCTTTGTCATAGTCTGCAGTAGTCAACTTAGTATTCTGTTCAATGGGAATAACAGCTGGCTTGCACCCTGAAAGACCTGCTTCTGAAATAATCTCCAATATGAATTTCCGCTGACTGAGAGAAATGCCTTGTTCAGATCGGGCAATTTCAATGCCAAGGAAATATTTAGGTGCTCCTAAGTCTTTTATGTGAAAAGTTGCATGCAGAAACTTCTTAAAACCTTCTATGGCAACCTTATCATTTCCCATAATGAGAATATCATCAACATATATCATCAAATAAATAGATGACATACCTTTAGTCCGTGTGAATAAGGCATAATCATGTCTGGACTGTTTAAAACCAGCTGTTGTAAGAGCGCTTGCAAATTTAGCATACCACTGCCTGGAAGCTTGCTTTAATCCATAAAGGGATTTACAGAGGCGACACACTTTATTCTCCCCTTGTCTCCGTAAGCCCTGAGGAACATCCATATATATCTCCTCATCTAAATCACCGTGAAGGAAGGCGTTATGAACGTCCATTTGGTGTAGAGACTAGTCATGAATAATAGCAACTGACAAGAATGAACGCACTGTAACATCTTTAGCTACAGGTGAGAATGTCTCATGATAGTCGAATCCTTCTCGCTAAGTGAATCCTTTGGCAACCAAACGTGCTTTGAATCTTTCAATGGAGCCATCAGCTCGATGTTTAATCTTGTACACCCATTTGCAGCCAATGGGTTTAAGATTTTGTGGTAATGAGACGAGATCTCAGGTCTTGTTATCAATTAAAGCATGTAATTCTGCTTCCATGGCTTTCTGCCATCGTGGATCAGCAGATGCCTCACTATAACTAGTAGGCTCCCTATCCTCCGATAATTGACTAACACAACACCTATGTTCCGGTGATAAATTATGAAAGGAAACATAGGATGAGATGGGATATTTGATACATGGTGAATTGAGAGAGGCGCATACATAATCCTTTGTCCAGGTAGGAGGTCGTGTAGCTCGACCAAAACGTCTTGGGGGATCAACCCTTGTGGGTGAAGAAGGTATTTCTCTGGAGGAGGCATGCATAGTATCTCGAAGTTCTTCATCAGGAGAAAGATCTTCCATTGAAGTCCCCGAAACATTCTCTGGAACCTGATTTTCATCAGAAGCAGGTGTTGCTACCAGATTACTTATTGTCACGGACGGATTATTAGCTGATATTGCTAATGGTATGTTATTAGGATCAGGATATGTTGTCTCATCAAGTAAAGGAGGACGGCAAGTATGGACTGTATCTGATTCTCCATGTGAGGATATCTCGTCATTAAATGGAAAAACATTTTCATGAAAGATAAGATCTCTACTTACAAAGAATTCCTTTGTAGACAGGTCAAGAACCCGATATCCCTTCTACAGATTAGGGTATCCCATGAATACGCAACGTCGAGCACGAGGATCCATTTTATCTCGAGGGCCCATTATTGCTGCATAACATAAGCATCCAAAGACTTTGAGATGCGACCGCTCCGATATTTTCCCAAATAGCAGCTCAAAAGGCGTTTGTCCATTGAGGATCGAGTAGGCATTCGGTTGATAAGATATGCAGCTATAGTAACGCACTCTCCCCAATATTCATTTGGAATTGCTGCTTGAAATTTCAAGGCTTGAGCAACTTCCAGAAGATGTCGATGTTTGCGCTCAACCACCCCATTTTGTTGTGGTGTGTATACACATGAGCTTTCATGTTGAATTCCATGAGATGAGAACAATGAAGTGCAATCATGGTTGAAAAATTCCCTTCCGTTATCAGTACAGATCTTCTTAATTGACTTTCCGAATTGATTTTTCAAAAGAGCAATAAATGTCCTTAAATGAGAATAAGCTTGGCTTTTAGACTGCATTAAAAAAAATCCATGTTGCACGAGAATAATCATCTACTATGGTGAGAAAATAACTAGACCCATCATGATTTGCTGTATGATAAGGCCCCCAAATATCCACATGAATCAATGAGAAAGTTTCACTAGCACGAGTACTTCCAGATGGAAATGGCGTACTTGACTGTTTTGCGAGAGGGCATATGGAGCATTGAGAATAAGGAAAGGAAGCATTGTGACCCATTCTTAAGTGCATAATGAAATTCTTTTCATTGGTAGTCAAATTACACAATGAAGACTTATTGAAAGGAGTGCTAGAAAAATTGAAATTACTTGGAAAGCTTGTCTAGAAAAAAAGGCCTTCAGAAAGGCTACCCAAGCCCATCAATCTGCCAATCGAAAGGGCCTGAAAGAAGCATGTGTCAGCATCGAAGAATACCCTGCATGAGTTTTCCTTGCATACTCTCGATACAGAAATGAGATTAAACTGGAATTCTAGGACATAAAGGACATTTTCAAGGATAATGTGAGGACTAAGGTTCACAGTTCCTGTCACATTCACATGTGTGGTATTCCCGTTGGGTAATTGAACTGAAACAGGAAAATTTGATCCTTCATTTATACTTGTAAAAAATCCTTTATCACAAACAATGTGATCGCTTGCCCCTGAATCAATAATCCATGCCTTCCTTGAAATAGAATTAATTAGGCAATGTAAAATACCTGAGAAACTGCCCCCTTTATTGGAGGTATCCAATTTTTGCAGAGCCTGTAACAGCTGTTGATACTGGCCATAAGAAATAGGGTGATCAGCATTTTGGCCTGTAGATCCAATCATTTGATAGGCAGCTGCTATTTTTTTCTCCTTTTCCCCAAGCTTTCCATGTAACTTCCAATAGCTGTCAATCATGTGGTTAGAACACTTGCAATAATCGCAAAACATTTTACCCTTTCCTTTAAAAATAGGCCTGAAATTTTTTGCTGACGTGGCATAAATCTGGCCATCCATTCCTTTACTCGCGGAATCATATCCGCCGTCCGATCCATCCGCGCTTTCGGATCCATGAAGACCGTCCGATCCACGCCACGATCCGATCCGTCCGATGCACGCCCATGATCTGGACCGTCAGATCCTTGCATTAGATCTCGGCCATTGATTCCATCCCTTTTAAAGGACCGAGCATCTCCCCCAAACCCTACGGCGCCTCTTTTCTCCTTTTCTCCATTTAAGGTTTTCATAGAACCGTCTCACCGTTCGCCGCGAGCCGCGAGTGCGATGCTGTCACTGTTTCTCGCGTGTTCTCGCGACGCGAGTCATTGGCTCTCCTCCTGCACAGCCAGCTGGTAAATTCGTCTGATCGGGGGGATCCATGGCCAGAATCTGTGAACGAAAGGTAATGTAAGTTTCGTTCAAAATCAGCAAAAAACGTGTAGCCTTCTCCCTTTCTTTGATAGATCGATACTGTTGGAGTGTTGATTCTGGTCCCTCGAGTTTTTCTTCGACCGCTTCAAGTTCGTTCCATAAAGACAATAGCTTGTTGAAGCAAGCCGTGACCGTCATATTCCCCTGTTTGAGATTGCTCAGTTCCTGCATGATTGAAAAAATTCTTGCACGGTCGAGCTTGCCGTACATTTCTTGGATATTTTCCCACATCTTGTGAGCGTCTTCTGTGGGTGGAAGTCCAGCCGCGACTTCTGGAGAAATGCAATTCCCGATCCAAGTTCGGACTAGCTGGTTGCATTTCCTCCAGTGTCGGGCTAGATGCTCATCCGAGGGAACGGCGATGGTTCCATCTAGGAACCCGTCTTTGTCCTTCGTTACCAGCGCGCGCCGGAATTCCCGCGACCACCTAGAATAATTTTCGTGCCCGGTAAGCTATTGGCTGATTAGCTTCAGTTCCGATCCGTCGACGGTGGAAACAAACAGGGGGTCGCCGGATTCTAGCCATCCGATAAAAATCGATCCTGGATACGGCAAAAATCCGGGCGCGAAACCCGGGTAGGGATTTGTTCCCGTACCCGGATTAGTCGACCTGGTTCCATAACCCGCATTGAAATCGATCGGGTATGGATTTGTTCTATTACCCGAACCATTGGATTCATCCGCTTGCCCCGTATTCGCTCCAACCGTCCCGTAGGATATGCTTGCCCCGCTTATGGCTGGTGGGTTGCCGCCGGGTTGAGTAGAGGCCCATGTCCCTTGAATTCCTGGCGATGATGCATTCGGTCTAGGCCCAAACAGCCACGGATTGGGCTGAATCTGAAAAAATGGCCACCGGTAAGGATGGCCCATCATTGGTTGGCCCAGAATGGGCTGTACCATGAAGGGTTGCCCCAGATTTGTCTGAGCCAGAGAAATCCCACCATCTTGGGCCTGAATAGGTTGTTCTTGAGATCTAATGACATCAATGGTGTCCCGATTTTCTGCAGGTTGCATGGGACTTTCATCTTGCGGATGCGGATCAGAGGCTGAAGGTAAGTGGTTTGTCATGGTAAAAGTATACTAAAATGTTGAATTTGTGCAGGATTGGAGGTCTCAATAGAAACAAGGTGAAGAAAGGGTTTGAAGATCTCGACGGGAAGAAAATAGCGGAAGCAAATCAGAGAACTTTTACTGCTCTGATACCATGTAAGAAGTTCAAGAAGAAGTAAAGAGAAAACGATCGAAGACGTAGAGAGAGATTTTTGTATATCGTATCGTCTTCAATAATGAATCCGATGTACATCCTTAGTAGATATAATACAAAGTGTAAGGAAGAAAGGAAATTAATGATCCTATGTATCAATTTAAATCAATCAATTTAATCTAGATCTAATCCTAAATTGATTTGTACAAATCATAATCAGATCGTAATCGGATCTCAATCCATCCTCTGTCAAGGCCGCATATCTTTCAACATTTTCATCGTTGATTTATTTGGGCCTCACAACAAGATCCACATGATTGATGGTTGAGATCACACTAACTTCTCTGATCTAGCATCGCAAAAAAAAGGGCATTTAAACGATAACATGTCGTTATTTCTACTTTGATTAAGATTTCACTATCTTTTTTTCGCAACATTCATGTTTTCTTTTAACTCAAATAACAAACTTTTTCATGAACTAAACGCCCGTGTTATCTTTTGACTCGTGACTTCTCCGCCGGACCAAAATAAAACCATTGATATCCCTCGAATTTTTTCTTCTTCCCCAGAAGCATTCATTTTCTACCGCGGTTGTTTTTATGACGCACGAAACCATTGCGACACGGTCATTCGGATTCAAACGGAAAAAAGCAGAGGAGTATATGCTCGCCACGTGTCCAGACAAAGCTACATAGATTTCGCTGCAAGCCGGTGGTGGGAGGCCCCGCCTGTTTAAGTACGTTTTTTTCTTTTTTGGAAAGATTTTTATTACAATTTAACCAGTCGATTCACGAGAGCACGAGCCGAATTTTTGTCTCTTTCTTCAATCGTTTGCAGCTCCGATTTCGGCATAAAAGCTGGGGGTACGGCAGGGATCCCGTTCCCTGTGATTAAATAAAGCAACCGAAGATCCTCAGCATCTCGGCGCACCGAGGAAGCCGGCCTCTTTCGAGCGATCGTACAGTCGACGTATCGTCACCTCCTCACCCGCCGTCAGGAACGGCCGTTGGCGCCCGGAGACGGCACGGCGGTCGATCGGCGAGCGAGAACCGGGCGAGAACGGGTCGAGACCCGCACCCGACGCGCCCCGACGATAATTTTCTTTATTGTTTCCCTCTTTTCTGGTGATCCCGTCGATTGCTTTGCTTGAACTTGAACTTGAACTTGAACTTGAACTTGATGTCTCCGCGTTGAATGCTTTGCGGAAGAAGGGAGGAGTAGAGTGGAGCCCACGGCATTCGCCGGCGCGAGTTGGAGGAGGAAATCGCCGTCTCCGAGCTCGGCTTTCATGGCGGATCCTCATGCGGCGGCGGAAGAGCCGCCAGTGCTGGCGCCTCTCCTGGTTCAGGACCAGAGCCGCGGCAATCACCGGCCGCCACCGCCGCCGCCGCCGCCGCCGCCGCATCATCATCGTCGTCGTCGCGAGGAGGAGGACGTGGACCCGCACCTCGACCAGGCGCTGCACAAGCTGGAAATGTTCCTCTCCTTCCTAGGCTTCAACCAGTCGACGGTGCTCAGCACCGTGCTGTCGTGGACTGCGTTCGTGGTGATCGGCGTGGTGCTGCCAGTGATCGTGCTCGAGCTCTCCGATTGCTCGGACTGCGATAAGTACCAGATCAAGAACTTCGAGCTAGATATAGTCGCGTCGCAGGCGTGCCTCGCGGCGGTCTCGCTGCTTTGCCTTTCGCACAACCTTCGCAAGTATGGGATGAGGAAGTTCCTGTTCGTGGATCGCTATAGTGGCCAGATGTCCAGGTTCCGAGACGAGTACATCAAGCAGATTAAGGTCGGTGGATTCTGGTCTTTTGCGATTGGTGTACTTAGGGAAATCCCTACACTGATAAATATCAATCGAATGAACTTTCTTTTATTAAAGGATTGACCTGCGTGGTTGTTCCCTTGAATCTTTGCTATCTTGTGCGGATGAAGTAATTTTGTAAGAGCGCGTCGACTCTTTAAATGTGCTTCAACTTTCCATGTTTGGGTCTCAACGTAGTCAATGTAGGGGAAAATAGCTGTGTTATATAGTCTTTCACTTTGAATTCTCTGGCAGCGGAGGACAATGAGTAAATGACATGTCTCCTTGGAAAAGTATGCCTGTAGTTCTAGAAATTTGATGGCTGCACGAAGACTGCTGGACTGATTGCTGGTAGGATTTTAATGTCTCTGCCTTTGAACAACTCACAGTCACATAGGAAAAGGTACTCTTGGCCAGCCAGCCAGCCAGCAACGAACAAATTATTTTCCTTTTCATTATATGTTGCTGTATTTTAGTTTCTGAAATGCCCTCTCAGAAGCCTCCAAACTAACCACTAATGTCATATCCACTCCTTAGTCAGTCCTTCATTACTAATGAGGCCCTGCAACAATCTCTTTTTTTTCTTAATAGCGATGATGGGCAATCCAAAAACATGTAGTCTTAGAGACAATGGCATGATGGTAATTACCGCTAGGGCGAGGGCAAAATGTTATCATGTCACATTGCGGAACACATTCGACATGCCACTTTCAGGAATACGATGAGTTTCTTATTTAAAAGTACCTAGGACATCTTTACGATCACTTAAGAATTTGTTTACTCCAAATTTGCGCAGGATTCTGTACGGTTGCTCGTATTATGGTCACTTCCTTGTTTCGTTTTGAAGACTGTGCGTGAAGTGGTCCGCCTGGTATATATACATCATGAATCATGGTGGCTGTCAGTTTATATTTTGTTCTCGTTGGTTATATCCTGGACTTATGTCAGTACAATCTCTCTATCAGCCAGCACTTTGTTTCATTTGGTCTGCAATCTGCAAGTTATTCACTTTGATGATTACGGGAAGATCTTGCAAAGTGACGATGATGTTTTGGTTATCATTGAAGAGCACATTCGTCTACGGTACTACCTCTCCAAGATAAGCCATAGGTTCAGAATTTTCCTCCTCCTAGAATTCCTGGTGGTCACAGCAAGCCAGTTTATAACTCTGTTCCAAATAACAGGATACAGCGGACTCGTTACTGTCATTAATGGTGGTGATTTTGCTGTACGTCATATGCTACTTCATTTTCCTTAGTTTTAACTTATTTTATTATTATTTCCTTTCAAATTAAGAGTTTCCTATTGGGCTTTGCAGAAATGTGTCTTTGCCAATACATTCCTCCTTACTGTATCTCTTGAGAGCTCAATTCTATTGTTTAATCTCTTTGCACGACTTGTCCTCAACTTTGCAGGTCTCCACCATTGTCCAAGTTGTTGGCATTAGTCTTTGCTTGCATGCTGCTACAAGGATCTCACATAGGGCCCAAGGTGTTGCCTCAATTGCAAGCAAATGGCATGCATTGATGACATGTAGCTCTACAGGCACAGCATCTTTAAGAGGTTCAGATAATGTAGGAAGCATGGAGCCCATGAATGCATTTGGTTCAATACATACAGATTTCTCTGAAAGTGACCTGGAATCTTTGGAATATATCGGAATGCCTACCAGCACACAACTTGCTACTTATATGTCAACTTATCACAAGAGACAGGCTTTGGGTATGGAGCTAATATTTTGAACATTAATTTGGCTCACTGGTCTGCTCTCAGCTTTTTGCACGTTCAATGAGTCCTGTATTGAAAAGAATCTTTTCATGAAAGAGATGCATCAAGATAATTTCCCTTAGACCCAGAGATTTGATCTACACTTGCCACGTGAACTATGCCTACTGCATAGTCCAGATATAGTCTGCAGTAAACACTGATGAGCTAGTGATGCACTTGTATGCCATTTTGTTTTGAATTTAGGAACAGCATCCTGTTTTGTGCAACAATCATTTAATGGTTCTAAGCATGGAAATATTGTTTATTATTTTTGCATGACATGATTTACCATTAGAGGGAGCTTATTATAATGAGCAAATTCGGACAGGTAACATGGAAAGTATGTCTTGGATAAGGTACTTCTTGAGGTTGCTTTGTGTGTTCTTCCTGCATCTTAAGTTCTACATCGTAGATCCCATGTAAGGTTGTCTTTTCTTTTTTAATGTGCAGTCTTGGTCACTTTGATTGCCATTTTTTAGTAAATGTTTGGTTCTTTCATTTCCTATGACTGAATAATGTGTTCATTTGCCCCGCCTGAAGAGTTTACCAGTTGCCATTGTGTTTCTGAAATCTTCAAAGTCTGTTGTTCAATTGTATTCTAGAGGGATCTCGGACTCTCATCCTTCTTTTCACTGTGGTGTTTGATTTTACAGATTTCCAAATGTTGTTTTATTCACCTTAATTACACAGTCTAAGCATTACTTCTTCTCTCTGCACAGATAAACCAATGCGCTGGCACAATTTCTCTTTTCTTGTCTGTTCTCTATCCAGCAGCACTTCGTCAATCTCAGTTGTGTGCATGTTCATCTCTCTATGTATCCCCACGTCCTCATACATTCGTGTTCCAGGAGCATCTTAAACAACATATCTGAATGTAATTTAAAATTATTTGACTATTAAAATTGTAGCCTGGTTACTCATACAAATGATCCATCTTATTCTACAGTAATGTACCTGCAGACCAACCCCGGGGGAATCACACTCTATGGATGGACAGTTGATAGGGCTCTCATCAATACCATCTTCTTTATTGAGCTCTCGTTGGTAACTTTTGTGCTGGGGAAAACTATAGTTTTCTCTTCCAGTTAGCTCTGGATTCTTAACTTGGATTCCTTTGACCGAAACGAGTTTAAAGCACTGGTCAAGCCATTGAGAGAGGCTGAATTTCAGTGATTCGGTGAAGCATCCTTATCCAGATCAGAAAAGTATTTCAGTGCCCAGTGCCATCACTTTTACTGCAGTGGAAACTGCTCTCATTCAGACCTAAGAATTCTCTGGCAACTTTTGTGATGAGCATGGCTTTGTTCAAACAAGCTTGTCAAACCTGGCAAACTGCTTGAGTTACTCAGAGGACCTATCCGTCTATCTTTCGACATCCACGATCCTGAAGTCTCCAAGCCAAGTTTTGACCACTGCCTCTCTATCTTCTTTCGCAAAACTGCATTTTTCCACTGTGTATCATCCTCTGCTAGACTAAAAACATTATTAAATCTTTGCGAACTGCCCCTTAACTGTGAGGCAAATTTTGTTGTAGTCTTCACTAAAAGCCAACAGATTTTGATTTTGAACATATCTAATTCAGCTGCTCAACCTTGTTCACATTAAGAGTTAGTTTCTGTAAAATGTCGTTTGAATTAAGTGGATGGCCATCACACGCATAGGCTACTTCCCCATCCAAAAGAGCTCCTGCTATATCTTATTTTCAGGCTTTTCTTGTGCCGTACTAGTTTGGACTTTTTACTTTTTGGGTCAAAATACTAGTTTTTGACTTGAAAGCTAGGGCGCGTTTGGTTGTGTTTCTGTTTAAAAATTGTTCCAGGGATATTTCTGTTCCGGAACAATTTTTGAACAAAATACGCGTTTGGTAAACTTGTTCCGGAAATAAAAATAAACAAACATGTTTGGTAAATTTGGATAATTTTTTTATTTCTTTTATTTTTTCTATTTTTCTTATTTTTCCTTTTTTTTTTTTTCTTTTCATTTTTTTTTCTTTTTGCTCGGTCAGCGCCAAGGCCTTGGTCGCGGCCGGGCGAGGGCCGAGCCGCCCCGGGCGGCGAGGCGCGGCGCGGCGCCGAGCCACCGCCAGCGAGGCCGAGGCTCGCCGCCGGGCGAGCTCGGCCTCGCCGGCCCGGGCGAGCTCGAGGCGGATCCGGGCGAGATCGAGCTCGCCAGGCGGCGCGAGGTCGGCCTCGCCGACTGGCGAGATCCGGCGAGGCCGAGCTCGCCTGCCGGCGCGAGGTCGGCCTCGCCATGGCCGGGCGAGCTCGAGCTCCCCCTGATCCGGCGAGGCCGACCTCGCCTGGGCCGGCGAGGCCGACCCTCGCCAGCCACGGCGAGCGCCGGCCGCCGGGGGCCTGCGAGCCTCGCCGTGGCCGGGCGAGGCCGCGCCCTCGTCGGCCGGGCCGCGCTGCCGTGGCCGAGGCAGCGACCGGCCTCGGCCATGAAAGAAGAACAAGAAAATAAAAAGAAAAAAGAAAAAAAAGTGTTTCGATTTGTGTTCCGTAAACAAGAAACACAAATTAACAAGAAACACAAAATTTGTGTTTCTTGTTTCTTTTTGTTCCTCTCGTGAACAAAAGAACAAAAAAGGAACAGAAACGCGTTCATGTTTATTCCTTTTTGTTCCTGAACAAAAACAAAAACTGTTTAAAAACAAAAAAAAAAAACGCAAACAAACGGGCCTAAATATCGAGGCTTCCTTTTCTTTTCTTTCGAAAGCCTAGGGGCTGCCTGGTGAATGACTTTTATATCGATCGGCGAGTGAATCTCTCACGATCTCTAAACGGAGGACACGAAGTAAAACACGGAATCCTGGTCTTTAGAAGTTGCTCCTCGTTGTGTGTAGACAAGTCTGTGAGAATAAATGGAGTACAATTCGTCTATCGTTGGTGATTAATCTACACAGAAATCTCCATTTAGCTATGTCGCCGTTATCGCACCTGCTTTGTTACCCTTTTTTGGGCCGGGAATGTAGCTTGTTATATGCAACCCGGTCGTCATCAATTGGGAGAAAGTGTCAAAAAGTTCACATTGTTACCGGGTCATAATTCTTTCAACTAGGCCAATTTAGTACTAAACATTTCATATTTTATTAATTAAGTTCATCCGACTAATTTTAATCGAAAATCACTAACGGATGATGCTAAAGTTACTTTTTTTAATATTCCTCATTACTTTTTTTTGCTCTTTTCCCCTGGACAAGGGTTAGCCAGCTCTCACTAGCCACTGGCAAGGGTTGCAACCCCTGCCTAGCCCTCACCAGCCAAAATGAAAGGACAAAAAGAAATGAATGTCAATATTAATTGTGTCATGTAGGACAACTAACGGTCACATCAGCAATTTTCTTTTAGAATTGATGGAATGAACAAAATTGGTAATATATAAAAAGATTCAAAACTAAATCAAATCAAATGAAAAGTTTAGAATTGAATATGCATCTATGCAATAGGTGTAAAAAAAAATTTAATTTTTTTCCACATCATGGTTTTAGGCTCCACAGGGAGAGAATAAGAGAATCCGTTGCTGTGGTCGTCGGAGAATCCATTTCTTTTTCGTTTATTAAGACATAAACGCTTAAGGGGTCTTGTCTGAAAAAGAATTTGTTTTATACAGAACTACTTAGTCATCAATACTGGAGAGTGCTAGATGTATGACAGAACAGACCTTACGGACATTTTAATCATATGATCTTCGTGCGAATCTAATGAACCTCATTTTACGGAAAGACGATCTCATTATACATGAATCTTACAAGACTCGGTGCTGAATCGAACAGAGTGACATTCAAATGACCATATTATTAACTCCCGTATAGTTTTATCCAACTTACTTGGTGGTGTAATCGTTCTAAAGAGTTTTAACACAACCAATCTTCTAGATTAAAATTGCCGCTGCTTATGACACTAACGCTACCACGGAGGGTTAGAGAAGTGGGTATTTGGATCATCGATTGATTAAATTGTGAAAGACCGTAACAAATTAGGCATGCTTCCCAGACTCGAACCTATTCGAGTAGATGGCGTTTTTCGATGGTGAAAGTATGAGAAACAAGAAGATTTTGAAGGGTGACTCCGGTACTGAATTTTTTTTCGATTTTATATCACCGGGCGTGCCCAATGGCAATTCCCGATTGATCATAATCTACACCGTGCGTGACAATTCCCGGTTACTTAAATGCCCATTCATTATACAATGATATGTGCAAGCACTAACGTTGGTATCGGGTGACATTCGAAAAATAATCCTCTCAAAAAACGCTCCAAGGCCCTCGCCCGTGACCAGAGCGAATGAAATCTAAGATATCAACTGATGGACTCTTCGGTCGCTTCCTTCCTATATCGCATCATCTTTTTCTCCGGCTATTGCATTGCCATCTTATTGTAACACTAGCTTCCCGTGCAATATTTTTCTGATGAATAAACACGGTCAGGCATAACTCTTGAGCCGGAGCACATCGTAGATGAACATTAACAGAAAATTGAAAAAACTAGCCATAAACCTGCTTGAAGAAGCCTCCATCATCTAAGTTTCTCTTCCGCAACCGTTGCCGTTAGATTACAACTCAATCCAGGCTTCAAGACGCCAATTTCTTGCTTCTGTATTACCCACAATGGATAGCTCCCTAGAGACACCATAGAAAAGAGAACAGGCGTGCAAAAGAAAACCGAAAAAACATCTATGGCAGCGATAAAATTTCTTGTTTGGCCCAAGGCAAGACAGCTAAACGTAAAAACTTGTCCTTTGCATCAACCACTCCTCATAGTGGCACACAATTCTCGACTCACAACAGATTCAACCATGACTCAAAAGAAACAAGAGACAATCACATCCTACTTAAAACTCAACGATGGAATGCAGTTAATAGCATCACTATTTTTGTCAATTTGCACTCAATGCAATTCAATAGATTGAAAAAGTTGCATCATTTTCATCACTTCAAGCGAAACTCCTATCTAGAAGTTGGTAAAGCAAATAACTTCATAGCAAGTCTCGCAAAAAAAAAGAAACTTAAATACCATTTTTCATAAACTTGTCCAATACTATAAAATGCCCCCGAGAGATTGAACCTTGTCTGGCAACGAATGCCAAGATGAATGCATCATATTTTCTGAAGGCCTCCAATTCTCTATTTTCACTTAAAGGTGGAAGAGCTTCAAATTAACAAAGTCAAATAAAAAGTAATAAGTCCCATGACAGTGGGAATTTCTCACCTGGACCCAAGCCAATATGGACGGGATCAATCACGACCATATAGATGGTGTGGGTTCAACATGGGCTCCACATATACGTCCCACATGAAAAACCACAAAGCACCCTGTCCATGGACTTGAGTCTAAGCAAGAAAATTTCCCCATCATAATAGCACTGCCAAGTTTCTCCCGACCAAAGTTCTTTCCACAGGAAATGTTGTGAAAAATCAGGCAAGCAGAAAGAATTTTGACCATGAAATGCTCCATCTACAGTAGAGCCAGGGTTAAAACAAAAGCAGAGTAAGGTCTAACCAGCGTTGGAATAGAGCCTGATCCTTAACTCCACCATTATTGAACCTGAAAAAAAAATCAGTTTTGTCCAAATTCCACATGGCAAGACATATAAAGAGGGTTACCGACATGAACCCAAAAACACTCGAGGCATCATGACTGTTTACAGGTTAGCATTAAGGCACTTGCCACAACGTTGCAAGTGATAGCTTGCAAATAACTACGTATGTCTCAAAAAGGCATTTGTCGTCAATAATTCACTCCACTAGACAATCAAAAAAGGAAGCTGCAATTAGTGAAAGACAAATTTCAAGACTTTATTCCTGTCCGATAAACTGATTAGTCTTCAAGAAGCATGCAGCATCTTTCAACTTCTGACACACAATTAGCCAAGAAAATTTCGTCCACCAAAATAATGATGCAGATGGATCCCGTTAGTGATGGCACATATTCCTGACAGAAACTAAAATGAACTCTCATACCCAGAAAGTTCTGACTATATTATGATGAAGTATAATATATTCACAAAATATAACCAAGATCTAGTTTAACCAAACTCGACAAGATACTGTCAATATGGCGAAGCGAAAACTAAGAGTTATATGGTACCTCTGATGAGCATGAACGAACAACTAATGGAAGTTCTATAATCCAATTTGAAGGTAAACTCCTCAACCTGCTTGCAACTTGGATACTGCAGGTGACAGCCGCAGACAAACGTCAAAAAAAATTCCGAAAAATTACAGAAATCTTGACACCATCACATGCCATCAGCACAATAAGGACATTTCCAGGGCTTCCAGTTCACAAAATAAGTCATGTAGTTACAATATTTGGGACCTAAGTTAATGGGGCAAAAGATACATGTCCTTCTCAAAAAGCCGCAAACGCAAGAAGCATTGACAAACAGGAGATATCTCGATAGTCAAGCTATTAATAACCTGCCAGCGGCCAGCTTTATAGAGATGATCAATGAACTCCTTATATCCGCATGTCTCAAGAGGCAATCGAGTAAATATCAATCGTTCCCGCTAACAAGAGTTAGAAGTCAAAAGGCCATCTTAAAAAAGCAGAAAAGCTTTTTGGACAATATTTCCCTAAGGTATCAAAATATTATATAGCTCTTGCTGACTCCATGTTCTCTACTTACCTCAGGTCCTCAACGAGATTGTGATAATACTAGAGAAAACAGTAGCGAATGGGCAAATTCGTTTCCTTTTAATTTGGTCTTCGTTTTCCAGCTTAAAGGGCCAAAATAGCTAGTTGCTTCAAAAGGCTTAAATCTTCAGTGTCTATTGCGCTGAACATGATGGAACATGAATGATTGCGAATTTGCCAGATTATGAGTGATTTTTTGGTTCAAGCTGCCAGCAGAAAGTTCTTATAAAATGTATAAGCAACTTCTCAACCAGCTACACAATAGAACATCTTCATCAAAAACGGCTTTCCCAAGTTTTAATCTCTTTTATCTCAGACTCACTTCCACGTACACAATGCTGAAGGCAGACATGTTTTCAAATGCCATGGCAGAAAAAATTGGACGACAACAAAGGTCTTGAACATTATTAAACAGAACATGATATCTCTCACGTCGATCCATTATCCACCATATCAAACAAGGAGATATTGTCCCAAAAGAGATGAAACTATTGAGACATGGACCCTCAAATCTAGAATTGGCAGTTTACCTTCCAAACATAAAGGTTACTCGTTACTGTGATATTCTTCCTGTATGTAAAGAAAAGAACGTCCTTCAACTTCAGACCACCATCTCTTGCAAACACAGCGTCAATATCAAAAAGATAGAAAAGATGAATAGTAATTTAGTTCTTGTAATAGCCAAAAAAATCCAAACCGAAAGAAAATTGTTACAGCGTACAGTCAATGCTATTTTACATACAAAAGTTCACGCTGAAATTTTTCCTTGAAAAGTAAAATAAAAAGGCCATCATGCCACACCTTGCGATGCAAGCAGGGTCGCAGATGCATATCTATTGGTGATCAAAGCCGGTGAACAAAGTAAACCTGCGAGAAATCTGGCTTACTAATGGAGAGCAAGAACAAACTTCTCCACCCAAGCATGGTGCCTGCTAAAAAATAAGATGAATGATCTCCAGATAAATATGTTCCCAACTCCCGTCAATGCAACTCTCACCTCGACCATGTCCATTTTGTGTATACAGACTGCAGCATGAGGATCACAGGCTATCCTATTCATTTAGCCAAACAAACCTCCGCCCCCAAGCTCGCCTTGCATTAATTCCTTCCTGCGCTGCTCTTCTAAAGGATCTGGACTCTTCAAAACTCTTCGCAGGCGCCTAATCACAAATGCAAAACGCAACAAAAAGTACATAAGTAGGACAACAGACTAGGACTGTTAAAAGTTACCAAAAAGACAACAGTAATAGGTACAAAAGTTCAGAAACGGCCCAAACGCTTCCCCCAAGTAACAAAGTATCAAGCTAGGACAAGTTACCTGTCTTGAGCATGTTGAGCAGGAAAAGTAGGCATAAAATCTTTGGACTTCGGAAGAGGGACTTCACGGAACCACTCATGATTAAGGGCGGCCTCTGCAGTTATACGCTGCTTAAAGATAAAAGAACAAGTAAGTCATCCTACAAATACAGCACATGGAGCACGACACTACATGTAGATCTAAAATTACCTTTTCGGGGTCATAAGTAAGAAGCTTATTCAACAAGTCAAAACCAGAGTCTGAAAGTACTGGAAGTCCTGTGAAAGATGTTGGTGGGAATTTCTTCCGCAACAAGTTGTACCTGAAAGTAACACAACACTTGTCAATCAATAAATGAGAAATGTACTCTGGAACTGAAGTTGTCACCATGAAGGCCAGAAACCCAGACCAGAATCACCCAAAGCTGGAAGCCTGGGACAAATGGTATCAAGGATGTGAACATCTGGATGCCACATAAACTCAAACAACTTATACATGGAAAAAGTATACTTACTGGTGCTTAACAAAGTTGACCTTGACACCAGGGAGCTTGGAGAAACCCGGCCAGATAGTCTCATTTGGGGTTCCAAGAGTTCTAAATATCTGCAGATAGGATTGCCAGTGACCCAATCAAAATCCATTGAAGCACCCGAGCAGCGGCAACAGTATGAAAGCAAATATAAGTAGAGTGAGGCATTTTACCTTGTCAAGTTGATCAAATTCAGTTTTCCCATTAAAAAGTGGCTCCTTGGACAACATTTCAGCCATGATACAGCCCAGAGACCACATGTCAATGGCAGTTGAGTACTGTTTTGCCCCCAAGAGGAGTTCAGGTGCCCTGCAGAACCAGTACTAATGCGTAACAAACAATCCATAGCCCAGATTACTGAAAAAGGAGGACTCGCACAAAGCGATATTTCATCACAACTATGGAAATGCACACAAAACAAGTAACAATAAAAAAGAACATGCAATAAGATGTCAGATGCCAGTATCATGAATTAAACAAAGAGTGACAAATACTGTTCAGCTTACCTGTACCAAAGAGTAACCACCAAGTGAGTGTAAGGCTTTAATGGGCTCCCGTACTGCCGAGCCAATCCAAAATCGCAAATTTTCAACTCACCGCGATTATTAAGAAGCAAATTTGATGTTTTAAGGTCCCGATGAAGCACCCAGTTGTCATGAAGATACTTCACACCTTCTAATAGCTGCAACATTAGACATTTCACTTCACTCTGACTAAAAGGCTGTTTCATTGTTTCCATCAGCCCTTTAAGATCGTGCTCCATGTATTCCATCACCATAAAAATGCTGTCAAGATTGCTCCCCACCACAACTTCTTTCACATCCACAATTGACGGATGATGAAAAGATAGCAGAATATTTATTTCCCTCAGAGAAGTCAAAGGAAAACCTTCCCTTTCCTTTTCCATCTTTACCTTCTTCAGTGCTACAATTTCTCCAGTTTTCTTATCCCTAGCTCTGTAGACTACACCATAAGTCCCTTCATCTATCTTGTTAAGCCTCTCAAACTCATCAACACTTCTACAACCCTGCAGCATATTTACACTTCTTTGAGGCGGACCAACAGGTTCTGGTGTTCCTCGAGAATCATCGTCGCTTTCTGAATTAGTGTCGGACGTATCGTTGATCACATCCTCGTTACGGTTCTTTTCATCAACATCCATGTAATCATGGTCAGAATAGCGGTTATCACTGGATGACCCAGCAGCACCACCTCGCCCATCAGGTTCAGAAGACCTGCGTCTAAGTCTGTCTGAACTATCTTTCTTAAGTTTCCCCAGCTCAGGACTGACCGATTTGCCACGTCCTCTGATTCCTGATGATTCCAACAAAGGTGTCTTCTTTCTTCTCGTAGGAAAATCTTCATCCTCTACTATCTCACCCTCATCAACTGGAGAATTATCTCCGGCTGCCCATCTGGAAGATGATATGTTATGCATTGGCACATAATCTTCATCTTCTAGCTGTGTTGCCTCATGATCTTTAGCCCATGGATCATCATTTGAAGGTAAAGCAAATGCCGAAGATTCTGCTATTGGAGACTCAGCCCCAGAATCACCACTTAAATCAACATTTTCAGTTATGGGTGAGGAAGACTGTGGTTCTTGACCTAAATCATTTTTAACTGAAGATATCTGCACAACCCCATTGTAAGTATTAGGGATCTCACGGTATGATTTAGGAAGTGGAGGTGGAGGAGGAAGGGCAGTAACTGCGGCGGAAGCCCTTCTTTTCGATGCCTTACTTGATTCATCATCGTCTCTATCCCAAATTATAGGTGAGAATTTCCTCTTCCTCTCCACTACTGGGGAGTGGGCCCCATTCTCTGCCGTCTTAGAAACCTCTATGCCCTTAACCCCTGTGTCAGACTCTATGGCGTCCTCGGACCCACTTTCACTGGACAATTCACCTGGCTCTCTATCCATGGTCCTAACCGAAATACCGGGATGCCTAGACCCACCAGCACCTGTGCCTCCACTACTCCCAGAGTCACTTTTACTCGAAGAGGAGTGGTGCGCGCCATTCGCCACTTCCCTCTCTTTAACATCCTTCTGCCTAACCCTAGCCCTATCCCTAGCATTACGGCTTCGGTCTCGCTCATCATCCTGATTACTGCTCCCACTCCGGTCATATTCCTCCTTAGAATAACCCAAATCCCGCTTCGACACATACAAGTTAGACTCACGGTCCCTCAGCTCATTGTCCCGATAACCCCCATGCCTCCCAGCCGCCATATATAAATTCACGAACACAAACTCAACAAATAAAAAAAAAAAAAACCCTAACAGAACTGCACCTCTACTCAAAGAAACAGAAAACTACACCACTCTTTTTCAATTTTTTTACTGGAAAACAACAAAAGATGAAAAAAAAAAAAAATCCCAATCCTAATCGCGAGCACCCCCAATCGAAATCACCAGAATTCCGATCCCAATTCAACAGTTGAATAACAAACGGACCGACAACGAACCGTGAATTTATGCACCCTCGCTAGGAAGCGCGAAATTCAGCTACCGAATCGATAACCGAGGTGCCGAGATTCGAGGCCGAACCCTAAGGGGGGAGATATCTCGAGGCGCCGCAAAACGCCAATCAGGATTCCTCGATCGCCGGAGCGGAGGAGGAGGGCGGGGGAGAACGGCGGACGGAGAGACGCCGTCGGAGGCTCGCCGGCGGCGAAGGGGAGGGAGAGAGAGAATCGCGAGGAGGAGAGGGGAGAGGAGATTGGGGGTGGGGGCGAGCCGCTGCTCCGCGAGAGCGAGAGGGGATGCCTCGAACAGAGTAGGGAGTAAAAGAAAGCGAGGATGATTGGCCGCGGCGCTTTTTATAGGGGGCCGGTGAATGGGGCCTCCCTTTGGGTGCGGTTTTGATGTCGAAACTCGAAAGAAGATTCCCAAGGCATATATCGCCGTTGACCGCGTTGACTCGAGATCAAGCATGTCGAAATTGGAGGAGAAAAGGGTGGATGCATGGTGGAGATGTTACCTCAAGAGTGCACTCATGGAGATTTATTTTTGTGTTTGCACCTAAAGTTGGAAACTGCTAAGACGACGACGTCCTGAAATAACGCTCGACATGTCCTTTCCCACTCGAGGTAAGACCTTGAATTAGAAAGACCGTAGCTAAAATTGAAGATATCGAATTCTGAGATCGATGAAATTTTTCGCGCCACATTAAGAAAAGCAATTGGAAGTATCGGAAAATAATTGATGACGGGTAAGGTAGGCAATAATGTACGATCGAAAAAAAAAAAAAAAAAGTAGCAAGTAATGTTTCATTTATGGGCTCGCAAATAAGGAGAGAAAACAAAAAGTCCAATAAACCAAGATTTTTTTTTTGTTAGAAATTGGTAGGGAGCTTGGAAGTAATTATCAAGGGAACCAATGTGGTTGACAACGATTTTTTGGCTTTAATTCTATTATTTAGAGAATTCGCAAATTTAAAATAAAATGAAATAATCGAACCAAAACTATTGTTCTCAAGGCTAAATGCATTATCTAGATTAAACCGTGACTTGGGACATTAATTCTAATGATAAAATAATTAGAAGCTCCTGCCAGTGGACATTGGGTGCGTTTAGAAGTGGTTTGAGAAGCCACTTTGGATGCGTTTAGGAAATTTTGGGGAAAGTCCTTAAAAAAATTGTAAAGGCACTTAAGTTAAAGGAGTTTTTGAAAATACAAATTATGTTTGGTAAATCGTACTTATAAAGTCCATTATAAAGTATCTTTGAGCAAATTAGTGTTTGGATAAATTAATTTTGCAAAGGGCTTTTGTTATTAAAAAAAGGAAAAAAAAGAGAGTTGGCCGACCAAGGGCTTCGCCGGTTCTCGCCAACGAAGAGCTAACAATTGCTAGCGAAGGGTGGGCGGTCCGGCAAGGGGGAGGCAGCATGGCAAGGGTCGTGGCAACCCAAACCACGAGATCCCGATTGCCGTGACCTCGCTAAGCCGTCACACAACCCACCGCGCCGCGAAGGTCACCGACGCCCGCGATCTAGTTGTTGCAACCTAGATTTGCACGACCAAATCTGCGCACAATTTGGGTTGCCGGCGTCCTCCGCGCAGCAACCTTCACCAAGCCATCGCAGGACCCACCACGCTCGGAGGTCGCCAATGCCCACGATCTAGTCGCCACAACCCAGATCTACGCGCGATCTAGGTTGCCGGCATCCTTCACACGACGACCCTCATCGAAGGGTCGTGGGACCCTTGTTGACCACCTGTCCTTCGCCACACCACCTACCTTTTGCCAGACCACCTACACTTCGCCAGCAACCCCACGTAGATTCTAATCATTCAAATTTGCAGAGAAGGGAAGATGAAGATGATGAACAGTTGTCGGGGTAAAGTTGAAAAAACGAAAAAATTAACAAGGACAATTTCAAAAGAAAAATTTCATTAGCCCTCCAAGTCAACATGCCGAAAAAGCTCAAGATAGCTTGGGCCCAATCAACCTCGGCCTTGGGTAGGTTGGGAGCTGCCTTGGGCTTTCAGCCTACTTGACATGCTGAGCTAAGGGGGTTAAATAAAAAAAATTTCTTCCCAAATCATACTCGTTGATTTTTGATTTTTTCGATTTTGCCCTCACTATTCATCTTCTTCTTCTTCTCCGTGAGCTACTGCCGACGAAGGGTAGGCATGGTCGTAGTGACCCAAACGACTATTGCCGAGGGTGGCTCAACCGCCATGCCATCTGGATCGCTAACCTCGCCACGACCCAAATCTGGGGCGACGGGGTCGCGGGAGGACCGCACCACCCCCATCTAGGTCACACGAGTCGCACGACCCCGCTACCCCTAGATTTGGGGCGGCGAGGTCGCGCCGACGACCCAGATCAAGGGTGACGCAACCCCGCCACCCCCGGATCTGGGTCACGTGAGTCGCACGACCTCACTGCCCTTGATCTTGCGCGACCCCGCTGCCCCTGGATCTAGGGCGGCGAGGTCGCAAGAGGTCTTGCGGCGGGGTGGCAAGAGATCGCCTGACCCCGAGCAACCCTTGCCGGTGGTCTTTGTGGGTCACTCAACCCCGAGCAGCCCTCCCCAATTGTCTCCGAGGTTGCTTGAGTTAGATGTCGGCCGCCAACAATAGATTTCGATCGTCGGTAGCTGCTGCCCTTGCTAGCTAATTTTTTTTATTTTTCTTTTGAGAATTTTTTTTATCACAAGGTCCTTTGTAAATATCATTTGTCTAAACACTATTTTGCTCAAAGATACTTCATAATGGACTTTCAAATTACAATTTAACAAACACAATTTACATTCTGAAAAGCCTTTTCAACCTAAAGTCATTTATATTTGCCCAATGAATTTCCTCAAAAGTCCAACCAAACGCATCCATCATCCCGACCGCTTGAAAACCATCCAACATCCAAAATGTTTTTTTTTTTTTTTTACGGCAAGGTGATATAAAATTATATACACCTCAGTCGGGACAATTTTACCTTCAATAACTCTGTGGGCACGGAGATTTATGTAAAAAAAAAAATATATATATATTTTATTGACTTTTGATTTACTCTAGTAAATATTCAATTACTAGTTAATGAAATTCATTTTGGGGAAAAGATGAAAGAGTGCAAAGAATACGTGCAAGCATGCTAATGACTCAATAAGGGTATGTGTTTATATGTCGATTAAAAATTTATTATCAATGCAGTAGCACCATATACGGACGGAGAAATTATTACCCAATCATGTCGATATAGTTGGTAATTTGCTTTATATATTCTCTACAGCTAAAGAGAATACTGCAATGCACTGTGACATTCAAGAAAGTACAAGAGGATGATGGTATCATTGTAATGTTCCCTACGAATCTAAGCCAGAAAAGAATGGCCTTGATGAAATGTTCTCTTACTCAAAAGTGTAATTTTCATTTAAAGATTACTCTTTCCTCTCAATTTCTTCCTCTTCCCAAACAAATCAATTAATTCTTCACCTTTGCAGAAATCATTCTCTTCATCAATTCTTTCCCCACCCCACCTCTCTTCACCTGAGTTTTCTCCAGCTCCCACCTTTTTATCATTCGAATATGCCGTAAATATCCTCTTAACGAGTGACTGGAGACACTATTATCGCATATCAATCAATCCCATGATCAAACCATTTATGAAGAGGAAAAGGAATGGTTATGAAGCATATGTCCAGAGAGAACTATGCCAAACCGTCCACATGAAACTTCTATCTTCTTCATTTGCTACCAACTCTACCTACACTGACGAAATTCAAGATATGCATACTTCTTCCACAAGACGGATGACATGAACAATCACCATAACTATAATCTTGAATCCATGAAAGTTTTGCATCAACGAATTAGACGTGCAAACAACGATTTCTCTTTTGGAAAAATTTTAGGATATAGTTACATTGCTAGAGCTCTACCAGCAGAGGGAAGGAAGCTTGAGCGAGAACGAAGAGGGCAAGTGACCAGTCCTCCTTATATAGTCTGCCCTCTCCGATGTCCTCACCGCTTTCTCATTCAGCTTAGCCTCTGCATTCGCACGCTTCTCTTCCGCTATTCTCCGCGTGGAAGCGAGTTTGTTTGCTAATTTCTCCTGTGCGCGAGCTTTCAATCTCTCAGCCTTGACCTGGAGATGGAGCCAAACGAATTAGGAATGCTGTTGCACAGACGCATGTCGTGTTTCGTGGGGTATCTGCAAAATGTATGATGTTTCGGAGAGAGACATCGACTGCCCAGTATGTACATCTTCAAACCATGAATAAAGGATCTAAGATTCAAAACAAGCCATCTAACCATGGTATACCAAGTCATGGATTCTCAAAGATACACATAGAGACTGATGTATGAAACCTATTTACTACTATTCCCTTTTCGATGGGCTTCCTTTTGATTTGTTCCTAAAATCATGGAAGAAAAGTCTACTGTTTGATCGCAAAATGATATTCGAGCAAGTTCCATGATTTCTCAAGCTACTCAAAGCCCACGCAGAATCACTATTTGTTGAAATAGGACAGAGTTCTACCATCAATGGTGACTCGAGTAACCAAGGGTGGGACCAGAAGTATGGTGAAGTTCGAAGGCTGTTATTGAGCACTTCCGATGTGCAGGGCAGAGGAGACAAGCCCTTTCTATGCATCAGAAGCTGCGAAAGAAACCATGGCAAAGGAGGCGCAGGCAAGTGCCATGTTTTCTCCAGCACTTTCCTCAGACTACAGCTAAGCGAAGTATTCCTTCAATTCTCCCATGGTTTGGAACTGACAACAGGAAAAAACGCTCGACATAGCAGTGTTCCCACTGTACTTGCAGAAAGAATTCAGGAGTCCAGCCAGAACAAGGCAACATTATTAGATTCATCAAGTGTACAAACCCAGGGAATCAGCATATTTCTAGCATACAGCTATTCAGTATCGTTGCCAAAGAACAATCTGTCAATTTAGATAACTATAACAGCGAAAGAACAGTACCTCCATCTTTTTCATTTGCATTTCAGCTTTCCTTTTCTCGTGATTTTCCCAGGCTTGAATCTTTACCTCCTCGCGCTTATACCTGAAACAATAGGAATAATACGAAAAATTAATCATCTTTTGGTTTCCGAGTCCAGCAATGCCTGAGACAATAGTGAGACACTGCTCAATCCTCAACTAAAAAGCATTAGGACATTTTCATGTCTAAACTGCAGTTAGCTAGTGCCAAACCAGGGTCTCTCTGACTAGAATCACCTGGCCATGTACTTGGCGCGCTCCGCCTCATCCCACGCCACTGCTCGCGATTCCAGAGGACTCAACTTCTTTGCGTGATCCAAACTCATGTTCCCACTATGCTCACAAGCATGCGCACCTTCCATACAGGCACCGATCACTCGTGGACCATTGGTAGAAGGAGCAACCCCACCTCTGCCTTCTATTGACACAACCCCATGTTGACACCTGACAGGAGTAGAAGATCCCGAATTGATGGGGCTTCGAGCAGCAGGAGTTGTGGCTCTGATTGGGGTTCCAGTCCTGGATGGCTCCTGGCTCGCAATGGGAGTCATATCAGTCCCCATGTCCCTCACGCACACTGATCGTACAGCGGGCATGCAATTCTGCGCTGGCTTATTGATCCGCCAGACGGACTCATCGCACTCCACCTTCTTCGTCTCCACTTCATACTGACCTGCCATTTCATGGTCCATGCCTCCATTTTTCTAACTCGCACCCATCCTCATCGCTGGAATATTCCTGCTCTGGCGGGGCTGGGGCAATCAATCTCCGGTCGTCGGCATTGGAGTTTCTCGGTTTGGTTTTCGACTGGCTCTTGTCTCCTCCCACTCGTGAAATCCCGACCAGCCATTTCTGTGCGTCATCCCATTTGGAAGGGGTCGGTTTGCCTAGAGCAGTCCGATGATGATGGGAAGCTCGATTGGTTCCATTCGCCCGGTGAAACTCGAAGCCGATGGAACTACCACTTGAGATCTCCTGCGTTGGTCCCTGACTGTAGCAGCTCTTATCTTCTACAGGAGATTTCATTGTCCCCGAATCTCTCTCTCTCTCTCTCTCTCTCTCTCTCTCTCTCTCACTAGATCAGATATCTACTATCTACTTATAGCTATGAGATGTATCCACCATGGATCCTTCAATTTGTAGTGCTGGTCAAGATCAGATCTGCATTGAAGGAGCTTGTCCAAGATTCATCAATTCTTCTGCACCCTGAAAGCCAGAAAAATTCACGTTTCTTGGTAACCGCAATAGCTGGGCCTCACTTTTGAACATGGCATGACCAACTCAATGGATCATAAGACTGAAAGGCAAAGAAAGGACTTGAAAGAAAAGCCAGAATCTGAAGCATCTTGTCAAAGAGGATAAATTGAGAAAGCAGGCGATTTGCCTCTTGCAAGCTGCTCAAGAACAAACCGCTAGAAACTGAATAATCAGATAAGTATCAATGATGATAGTATGCAGCAGCGAGAAAACCCCCCAACCCACACAACTAGATATGAAGTTTCCATTGCTTTTGAAGGGACCCACTTCAGATTTATCCTCCAGAAAAAGATAAAGCAAATATCTTCAAGCTTCGAAATCCCCCACCCCCCACCAATCATTCAATTTCGAGAGAGAGAGAGAGAGGGAGAGAGGGAGGTGTAGTACCTGCTTAAACCACAATGAGAATACGGATCTTCAAACAAAGAGCAAAACGTAGTCTCAGAGAAGCAGAAACGGCAAGTGGGTTTTTTTCCCTTTTGGCAGAGAACAAGAAATGCCTAGAAAAGCATGGATTTTTGGGGACTCGCCGAGCTACGAGGGACGGTGCAAGTTGAGATCCAGTGCACATTATTAAAGTAATTGCACCACACATGCTCGCACTTGCATGGTTCTTGACGCGTGACAGAACCGAACAGACAAGCACTTGGCAGTAGCGGAGTAAAATTAGCAAGAGAGAGAGGTGAGAATCCCATTAAAATAAGTATTTTACCTGGGAAGTAGCGAAATTTAATACTGGGATTTATGCCGTGTACAGGTAACATGCAACTCACTGCCGAGTTCTGCAACTTTTTCTCTCGCTCGTTTGGCGGAATCTGAGGTTAGCGCATCGATGCTCTTTCCCTCTCCTCTGCTCTGCTCCCCAGAGACCGGAGAGCGTGTTTCATCTCCCACTGAAAACGGTTCGGCTGTCCCTTTTAACGGTAACTGGTTAAAGGGTATCTTATCCGATGATTAATTCTATCAATCATACCTTGCGTCTATCATAACCCGTCTATCGTCGGATCAGTCACTTTGCCTCGCGTCATCGGTAGGGAGCAAGTAGTTCTCTTAGACGAGCACTCGGTTCCTAATTATATGAGTAATGTGATGATCGCATGAAGATCGTACGTACCTGGTCCGCCCAATAATGGCTGGCGGGGGCGGGACGGACAAGTGGACGGTGGGAGATCAGGGGAGGGCGGGTGCAGGGCCCGGACCGATGTCTGGATAGACGGCCGAGGAAGGTCGATGAGGGGACTCTGAGACGATCACGTGGACGAGAGGCGAGGGTCCCGTCCTAGTCGGGGTACAAAATGGGGGTTGAATTGACGACCGAGTTTTGACGCTCTCACTTCACTGCTTGGAACTGCATGACGTGGAGGAAGGTGGTCCAAATGGACAGCGACGTGATCGCGCTGGATCGAATGGAAATGAAGGAGGAAACCTGTTGCGGCAATAAAAACCACATGCAGCCGTGTTGGCTTTTTCCGGAGCATCTTGGACCCACGCGCGTACGAACCTTGTCTCGGAAATAAATTTGTTCTTGGTCTCGTCCCGTCATTGTCAACAGGGTGCTTAAACCGGGTGCTTAAACCGAAAAAAGGGGTGCCGGCACGCCTCTATCACTGAATAATGATTGAACCAACCAGAAAGATCCCAATAAATTCTGGGCCAGATGATCGATTGAAAGTTATATTCACGCGCATCGAATCATTAAAAGTTTCATTTTCGAGGTCCCATTTATTAGATATACGGGTTCCCTTTCTATAATTCTCCCAATGTTATCTGTGAAGCATGAAGTTCTTATAGACATTTTGTCACTCCCAGTAATGCTCCTGGATGAACTGAACTACACAAGAAAGGTAAGCCCAGTTTAGATAGCATCTTTAAGTGCAAATTGTAAATTTCATGGCCTACCTATTCCGGTGGTTTAGAGAATTTTTTGAGCTACAGATACATTTTAAGCATTTTTTACTCAGCCTAAAGGAGGCCGCTGTAACGAAAACAAAAATAAAGAAGAAGGGTAAATTTCACATGGTTCAACTGTTAGCGAGTTAAAAAAGAGGCGGTGCATCAAAGTCAAGATTCGAAAGTGACGACACCGGTTAGCAGGAAAGAAAAATATTCACTCTTCCCCATCTGCAAGTCTTCATCGCTGAGTTTGAACCGATCGACGGGCTTTTACGGGATAACCACATACAGATTGAACTCCCGCACGATTCTACTTCTGTATTGATTCCAGTTACAAATTACAGTGATCAAATGACCAACAGCTGCTGTGACAATCCCAAGCAATCCGCCAGCAATAACCTATACGGTTCGCATCACAGTGGTAAATCAATTTTCCTCAGAGGATAACTGATAAGATGTAATCTGGCAAAGATTATAATTCTTCATAATGTATATATAGATCTGAAGCAAATTACCCCCAAAATCAAAGGGAAAAAGACGGTCATTGGATACTTAAGTAAAATGAAATGTATGTAAGTGTAAGTACATGTAAACGTGCACATATATTAGACACGCATTGATATGGCTGTAAGTGAATGAATGAGTATTGTCTATGTAAGCGGAGTGGTAATTAATAAGGTTGTTTAGTTGTGACCTAAAGCTCAGATCACAGGCACAAGATAGCCAGGCTGCATGCAAGGGACTCGCACTCTCAAATGCAATTTTTCTGTTCCCATAAAAAATGAATGTCCCAAGTTCTGCAGAACTCGTGCCTAAAAGAGCCAAGACCAATCATCCTATGTGAATGAGTTCCGCTTAGACCATTCAAATATAGGCACTATGTCTCATATTGATTTTCACAAGCCTTGTTGGTAACTTACCAGGACTTTCAAATACGTTCGCCATCACCTGGACATTCAAAATATCCGACTACCTTTACATCTAGTAGAACTTCCTGCATGGTATGGTCTAAAATCTCACCAACTTCTTAGCATAATATAAGCGGCCTCTACAACCTCATAAGTGCTTACAAGCAGGAGCCATATGAGGAGACAGCCTCATTTATGGTTCTCAACTACATGCATTTAATTAATTATAGAAGTTTGTCAACTGAATCATGAAGACAAAGGTACTTGCTTTTACTGTGATTTACCAATCTAGGATGCAAATCTATCAGAATGGCAATCAAGTGGTATATTACTCAGCTAGATTTGAATTGAAAAACAACCAGATCAAACGATTCATGTCTCACAAAGAAAGAACGCTATAATTTAGATAATAAGATGCCATACAGAAGATTAACAAAAGGCTGTAAATGGAACCTGAGGAGTAGTATAGCCTAAGAGTTCGTGTAATGGCCTGCTCTTGCCCAGAGGATGTTCAGCAGGAAGTCCGTACATGATTTGATTTAAAACCTACGCCAAGCCACTAATGGTTGAAAACAGAAGATTCTACAGAAATTACAAGCCCAAAGCAACAGACAGAACTCAAAGGGAGCGGCTGGCCAGTTTGCAAAAGAGAACCAAGAAGTAGCAGTGCACCTCTGCTTGACGACGAGCATGCAATCTGACGCCAGTTGCATCATACATCACCCACAACCAGATTTCCACATCAGAGAGAGAAGCATGGTGCAACATGCTCAATCACACTTCATGCATAACATGCAAAGTATCCTCATTTTCCAATTATTGCGTGATATAGAAATTCTGAGATGCATGATAAGATTAGCACAATTGCGAACTGTGATCCTCCCAGGCCATTTAGAAATTCAGTGGCCACAGCCAGGAAAGTGACAGTCACTACTAGTTGCTTGAGATCCAGTCATCTTTCTTTATAACTGTGCATCTGCGAAAGCTTGAGTCTCAGAAATCAGGTTATGCTACTCATCCACACAAGTTAATAGCATGTTTTATAATTACCGGACTAATCCAAAACTTCATATTTCAAACTAGAAATTTTCAAGGACTCAGGTAAACCACAATAAACCAAAGGTCAAAAGTCAAAAGTCACACTTCAGGAAATGTTCTGCATGCTACCCTGAAGCATATAGCTACATTCCCAAAGGCAAGTCGTCTGCATGGCTTAATCCGATGTCGTTCTCATCCGATCATTTAAAATAGATATT
This sequence comes from Eucalyptus grandis, assembly GCF_016545825.1. NCBI lineage: Eukaryota > Viridiplantae > Streptophyta > Magnoliopsida > Myrtales > Myrtaceae > Eucalyptus > Eucalyptus grandis. Next base: position 52,751,755 of record NC_052613.1, on the reverse strand, counting down.
CGCCCTTTGTTTCACAGGGTAATGGTCCAACTCTCTGCCGAGAGGAAAGAAACATCCAAACAATAACCTAACCGATCTATAAGTAGACATGACTCACCAACATCAAATCAATTTTTCAGACTCGAAAACCATTTCATCCAAACAGCAAATGACATCTCTACAAGTCCGGTAGGCCTCAACCGTTGAACAAGCCAGTGCACAGTTTCGGGGAAAAAACAGAGAAAGCAACTTAAAGGGTCCAAATGAATGAGAAACCTCGTAAAGTAAGTGCTTCTAAGGCAACGCGGCTGCACACGTCGTGAGAAAATTCCTACAGCAAAACTACTCTGTGCTGCTAAGATTGTCCTCCTCTCTTTCTCGAGCTCGCAGGTGATGCAAAAGCGTGATAACAAATGAAAACCTGAGGTAATAACAGAAGGAAAGCGTGCCGGGGAGAGCAATCAGTGGAGAGAGCGGGATTATTATCCAGCAAATCAGACACTGAAGACAGTCATTTCAAAGAGGATCAACATCTAGACACTAATCCCTGACGCAACCTCAGGCCTTGGCATTCAAAGCTGTACGTCACTGTTAGCCTTGCGGCAGCCGTTCATGCAGTTAAATTAAAAAGTTCTCTCCACGTTGCTCGGATGAAAAAGAAAGTAGCGGCACCCAATCCAAATAAAAAAAAAAAAAAAAAAAAAACGCAATGACTAGAGATGAAGAGAAAGCGAGCGAAGATACCAGGAGAAGAAGAGCTTAGTGAACTGAGAGATCGTGGACGCGACAGGGCGGAAGGCAGGGGATAATTCATGAGGATTGATGATGAAAAACACATCGGCGAGGTGGTGGAGGAGGCGGCGGCGACGGAGGAGGACAATGAGGCAGCGGCTTGGACCAACGACCTCGTCCACATCGCAGCTAAGGTTTCCGTATGGAAGAAGAAAAATGGATCTTGGCGCCCGAGCGGAGGGCGGCGAGGCGGTAGATAGGTACGTTGCGGTTCTGTGGCGGTTGCGTTCTTCTCTGGTCTTATGAAGTGTAGAGAATAATTCCTTCTCGTGTGAATATTTCCAACGAACGATTTATCGCGGGTTCCCCTCTTACTCCTCGGCGTGAATGAGTGCGGGAAAATTCTTGCACGCACGGTCCACTTGCCGCTGCACTAGAGGTGTTGAACCCATTTACAGATGGAAAATCAAATCAGATTTTCTATATCAAGTTAAAAATATTTTTTAATTCATTTTCAAATTTCAACCAAATAACTAAAAATATTATAATTTTCAGAAATACTACATTTTTCCTGAAATAAATGAAGCCTCATCTTTTAAAAATAATAATAAAACGTATCCATTAAATTTGTAATTGTCTGAAAGTGTTTTAACAATATACTTTTTTTTTAAATATCATAAGAAACAATTTTTCTAGATTTAATTGGGCATGGAAGTATTTATAATAAAAGTCAGATCGAGTGTAGATCCTTAAATTTATATTGTTAGTAAATTGTTCATGAATAAGTTAATGAGTTAATTTAGGTTGTGGACCATTCTGACTCATTTGTTGGATAGGTCTACGCAACACGTGAGCCACATCTACCTAATCATGAACTCACATGCATCAAACTATAAGACAATAAATTAAACATATTTGTACGGACAAGAAATCAAGTTCTCAACTTTTTTCTATGTTACCAAAAATTTTCTAACATGTTTCAGCTCAAAAAGTCAAATTTTGAGAGAGATCAGAAGGGTGAGGGCATGGCTACCCCCTCTCGCCAACAACCAACGAGTTGCCCCCTTGAATAACTAGCATGTTAATCGGTAGTTTCTGTACTTTCTGTAATCTTTCTTCCCAGTTCTCATTCTGGGGGCACTGAACTGGCAACGAGATGAGACTACGGGGTCCATGGCATCATCGATTTTAAAAATGGAAAAGATCCCCATGGTACTAATTGAGAATTCATCTCCATCACATCATTTCGGAAATTCAATTACCAGAGCAAAATGAGATCTCAGTGATTGGGAGGTCTATCCTTGTCGCAGTCTTAGCAGTTAAAAATTATGAAGTTCACCCATCAAGAAGAAGAGAAATAACAAACTGTGCCTTTTCTTCTCTTTTAACTTTTCAGTTTCCAAGTCTAAATTGTTAACTAATGGCGGTCGGTACCGCTTCCCACATGTACCACCCTTTTTATTTTTCTTTTGGAATAGAAATTCTCGAGTTTCCACCGTGGGTGACTATCTAGAGCCTTAAAATCGCACGCAGCCACGTTCTCTATTAATGAACAAAGAAATTACCGCACAATCTTTACCCCAAAAAGATAACTTCATTCCATAGATCTCGCGAGGTCCACATCAGAGCGATTGGACCATCCTCCAGTAGGACAGGCATAAGGCGCTAACGATAACCAGGATGAGGACCAGGAGTGCGTCCTCGTGGAAACTGGGATTAAATGACCATTCATCGATCACGGCATAGGTAACCGATTAGGTACAGGCCCTTTAGTGTGCTAAACATTTCCATGGAGACCATAGTTACGGATGTTGCACAATTTCTGACTCTTAAAGCCGAGGATGAGGATCGGTTGAGATTCATCCCCAGTGCAATCAGAAGAGTACTAAGCCATTACAGTAGAAATTTAACTCTTAAACATATCAAATGACTCCCCAGAATCATCCATTCTATCAGCAGATCATACCTCTAGCATCTTGTTGGCTCCTCCCGGAAGGCAGATGGAGGCAAGTTTGTATGTATGATCCTTCAGTGCTGCCAACCAGAAGAAACCACAAAGGAGTGTATTTCCTCGTCTTACCAAACGCTGAGCCGAAGTGTCATCGAAATATGGAATGTGACGAAAAGGCAAATTCAAAAGGCTCATTTGGCAAACTTCCTTTCCTCCTTTTCTCCTCACCTTCCTTGACGAGTTCACATCACTTTGCCTGCAAGACGCAAGCCGACAAAATTCATGATGCCCAGTGATTGGTGACTTTTTTAAGCACTCCAAAAACCCTAATTTTGTGTTATTCTAAGCGATATTATGCATTTGCAACACCAAACTAAGCCTTCTCCCACTAGAGAAGGCGACTGCCACTAAGTGGGGTCGGCTAAATTGATCACACCATCAAGAGGTTAAGTGACCCCTACATCTGTTCCACTTTCTTGGTCCTTGGAATAGTTAAAAAAATGTTACTTAAACCAGAAGCATTATTCTCCTTAAGTGTGAAATTCTACTTTTCCATCAGAAAGAATCACATAGCAACCTTGTCATGATGGAGGCACAGATTCTCATAGCTTGACTTCGAAAGAGCAGTGAATGAATTAATATGCACTTGCCTGAAATGATCACTTGCTAGCCAACCCGTTGATTGTAACATGGAACACAAATCAACAGGTTTTGGAACATATCCGCCACCATGTCAAAGACCACAAAGCTTAGAAGCAATTTGCTCCACCTCCCTCTCTTGGAAGACAAAGTTTCACCAACTTTCTTCCAAGTCAGGCACAGTGATTGCTGGGTGATCTGTTCAAATCAGATAAACAGAGCACAACATCCATTATCCATTCAAGGCCTTCTTCTTGGCATCTTAACTCCCACAAGCTTTTACCAAGCATGTTTCCTCACACAAATCTCCAGAACAAAGCTCGCTAATGCCAGAAGCGAAGGTCAGTAATAGGAGGAGATAATCAACACACCATGAGTGCACTTAAATGGCTGCAACTTTATAACCAGAAGTATTGTTCATTTTAGTCTATACAAATCCAAGAGTGCTATTGTCAAGTTTCAGATTGTCAAACACCAAAGCCTGCAAAGAAGAGCATTAGTCTGGGACTCAGCCATTTTTTCCAAATGAGAATTAACTGAACAGCATACTTCTCTCATTTTTTTCCTTTTCTCTTTTGCCTGGACAGGGGTACTCAATCTGATACCACTTGGGAAGTTTACTTACTTGAAAAACACTCTCCGGTACGATTGTCGCAGACAAGATATACTCTCCATAAATGACTAGGCAGTGTCTTTTCCAACAAAGTTCATAAGTTCTGCCTTCGCTGCTTCCATCACCACTTGGAAATCCATCTTCATATATCTTCCCCTGATTTTAAGAATTAAAACTTCGGCCCATCAGCATGTTCCTTTAAGAAGCATGTGACATCAATAGGAGTTGTGAATAAACAGGATAATGATGTAACTTTATCAAAATGGGTAAAAACCAAAAGCAATTAATGATTACCTACATGGATGGGCATATTAATTTGAAAACTGCAAACTAACAAACAAAGAGTAAAGACTTCGTCAGACACTAAGTAGTGTCATCACTCGATTCATTTTATGATATAAAAAATCACCCAGTTAAGCTAATTGAAAATTATAAACAAGTTAGCAAAGTGAACAAGATTTTGTCAGACACTAGGTTCTGTTACGTCACTTGATTCATTCTTCCTGACAAACACATCACCCAGTTAAGTCTATAAACCTTCACAGGGAAATCATCTTTGAAGTTATCAAACAAGGAGATCAAGAATGAAAATTGCTCCCAAATAATTCTGATTATTTGAAAGACATTTCCACAGGAAACTGACATCAAGGGGGGTATCAAATTGGATTTCCTTATCCAAATTATTATCCAAACAGTATATTAAGATTGTCTTAATCAGATGATCCAGTGAAAACAATCAACAAAGAAAGTGGACTAAATACCAGAAATGAGTTCTGCCCCAACTCATAGCCGGGTAGGCTGGGCTTGAAATGCCATGCAATATCCTTGCAACCGCTCTTGGTGTGAACTTTGCCTGTGAATTACTTTGTAGAAATACCTAGAACCAATAATAAATGCCTAAGCACTTGGAAAGCACAAAAATCCTCTAACCTAATCAAAATCCAAAGTTCCGCATACCTTAATATCTGCTCTCAAAAAAGTGCTGCCAAGATCAATGATAGTTATATCAGTGGAAGGAGATATCTTGATTTTATTTCTCAAGCTCGTGATGGAATCAAATATTTCAAAAGTCTCAATATAAATGTTTTTTTCCTTAATTTGAGTACTTAGGTCATTATGTATGTCGGATTTAGACAGTGAACGTTGCATTACCTGCTTTGAGTCATCTTAGTAGGGATATCACAATGGTTATCTCTGTCAAAGTAATCCATAATCTTCCTCTGCAAGCACCACGTGTGTTGGGTACTGGAACAACCATTGGTCCTCTCGCATGTATTCAAAGCAAAGACGGCAGCATCATTCATGGCATCCAGTTTATGAACCTAATTAGGTCCAACATCAAAGGACGTTCATCATTCAGTGGCTCTGGTGCATTTGATTTAGCTAAGAACCTAGCAACAATACCTTACAACTTTCAACGTCGGATAACCATTTTGTCACATTTGCTGAGAGGGAGCAAATATCTTCAGGAACATTCGCTACCATGTAAGAATAAGCTGAATCCTTCGTTTCATATGTAATTTCACCTTTTAGCTGACAAACATTCCAAAGAGTATTAGATGAACTGAGAGGGAAAGAGTCAAGAATTCCCATTAACTTTAAAGATAAAACCAACAGCTAGACATCTGGCAAATAATGTGCCGGTTACAGTCTCTACTAGGATACAACCAACACCGAGGTATAATGCTGTAGGAAGATAAACAAATACATGCTCCAAATTCCAAACCGCTGATCAATTTGATTTGTCAAAAAATATACAAAGTAACCATCGGACGGCACACACTTGTAGTTAGCTGGAACAATTTCTTTTCAAACTACTGAATGCAAAGACAAAAAAGATCACAATCTAACATACATCTCTAAGTAGATAGATTGAGCAGTAGAAGCTAACTGGGTCATCCAAGGGAAGACCACACTCACTCCTCTATCAGTGGAATGTAATATTAGCATTTTACCAACAAATGTTCAGTCAGTTTCGAGTCAGGCAAACTGCACTTATATCCCATCCATGCATATCTTAAAGGGTATAAATAACGAGGTGAGAATTCCCAGTGTTTACCAGCAAAAGAAATTATTTCAGGACAAGTATAAGCAGAATCATGAACAATATTTACCAAGGATTAACAGACAATTACTATTGATGGATCTAATGTTGATCCAACGAATCAATTTAGCAGCATAGCATATTTCAAGATGGTCATATACCAAAAATAACGATTCTACTCAATTCGCAAGGAAAAAGGCCCCTGTGGTAAAAGGCTGCCAAATGATATTAGTGTGAAATCAGGTATGTAACCATTATGTCTTGTAATTTTTGGCAACAAACCTTTAAATTCTGTAGCCAACTAGTTAACTCTGCTGCTGTGGCACCAACACTATTTGCCACAGTAGGTATGTCAAACACATATTGCCCTTGTCTTAATTCCGACCTGCAATGCCAAAAAGAAGCTGATCGTAGACAGTTGGGCTTAAAGCATTTCAACTGTACTGTGAATCTAGTAGGAAAAATACATGAATAAGGACCACCCTGTGCATCAGATTTAGAATCTTACTTTTTCAAAATTGCAGCAATTACAATATCCTTGTCAGCTAGCAACACAGGTTGAGTCTGCACGAGGACAAATTATAACTATCTCAACAGCCAGTACAATAAGGTTAGTTTCATATCAAGACAAATGCAAAATCTCAATTGTTAAACAAAGCCTTAATGGCTTATGTTATTAACTACATTTGCATATCAGTAATTAAATGGGCCATGAAACAAACACACTCGTTCAGTTGATTTATGCCATTAGATTATCTTATCTTCACGTACTTCTATACAGTCATATGAGGTAGCCAGGATTGGACAATCAGATGAACAGACAACCTATTATTTCTTCTTATATACGTTGACTAACTTCAACAAAAAGCCAATACAATTTAACCAGTAAGAGAAGTAGTAGGATATGTCCTCAAGCTCATAAGAGGAATACCTGCTTCTAAAGTCATGAACAATTCCAAAGACATATCTATATGTACCTGATGGAAGTTCAGAGTGCAAGATACATTTAATTGCAGAAGCAACTGCAAGTATTGGACTTCGCCCAATTCCAAATGCGTTAAAATTGTGAGCATTACCTGCCAACATTGTAAATTTAGAATAAACACCGCAGATCTCCAAATATAGAGAGCAAGGCTGGACAATCTCAGAGGCACTTGAATTTTCAGAGATCACTAGACTCGAACAACATTTCTACATAGGGTCTACTACATAAACGATAAATAACCAGGTCTGCATAGTGAAGTTAGTTGCCACTATTTGTTTCTCTTTTGCTTCTTGAGCATGTGAATTGCTTACAAATGAAAACAAGAATAAATTCAACTGATCCCCCATCCAACTGCATGTAACAATCAGTTGCTGATACAGAAACAAATTTAAGCTATGGCAACACTACCAACAGCATTAGCGACACAAAACAACATCAAACTAGCATAGTAATCTGCCCCAAAGTTACAATATAACATTTAGTATGGAAAATATGAGAATTGTTCTTCAGTACATCCTGGCTTCTGCTATTCTTAGAGAGTTCTCTAGCAATAATATCATCTGTAGCACTGAAATTGCAAGGCAGGTACCTCTTCTTTCATATCAAACCGTCGAGATGCCGATTCTTTCATGATTGAAAAAATTCGGCCATGCAAAGTTGTCCCATTGTTGAAAACTTGGCAAAGGAACTTATTCACTGCATACTCATCCACTCCATCACTGAGATAGCACAAATTCAATATGCAACTCAGCCCTATACGTTTGATGTCCCTCTATAAAAGTGAAGCAAACGATAGGATTGTAAATTTGTTAACCTGTGAGCAAGACTACGGAGCTTGAAGTATGTCGTATCATCATAGAAGAGATGGCAATATGACACCCTCCCATCTCGTCCAGCACGGCCAATCTCCTACAACACTCTAAGCTCGTCATTTATAGGAACCTATTGTAATGAAAATCTTGAAAAAAAGAATAAAGGGAGAGGTTAACCTGTACATATTCTTCCAAGCTGTTGGGAAGGCTGTAATGGATGATCTGAAGGAGATGCATATGAGTGACATCAGGAACAAAGAAATCTTGATGAGGCATGAAGAAAGAGAGTTGATGGATATCAAAGGTGAATATGATTTTAATAGCTCGCCTATAGAATACGGTTAAGTTAAACTGTGGGAGCTCTTGAAGATATTGCACCATGTCATCTTGGCTCGGTGGTGCAATCGATGCACTCGTTAATGTATAACAAAATAAGTCTAAGCATGGATCAAGGTTTATTGATATTCATTCCAGTTCCTTAAGAATTTCTCCGATGAAGTTCAAACAAGTGTTAAGTACAAAAGTCCCAAAACTCCGTGTCAGTCGATGTTGGCTACAAGCATACAGCAGCTGCTTGGGCTCACTATGTTCAATGAATCACTTATGTGCCACAGGTTGGACTATCCCATCCATGCATCAATAGTCTACCGTGTCACTAAAAATATCTAGAACTATTCATGTAATGACACGGACCACTTCGTGTTGCAGATCAAAGTGAGCAATAGTTTTTCTTCTTACCGCTCCAATGTCCCTTTTATCGAGTCCCATGCCAAATGCCACTGTTGCAACAATCTTCATACAAGAAACCAAATTATTACTTAAACTTCCACAGCCCATAACAATTATATAACTAGTATACGTAGTAACGAAAAACAATGAAAGGCCAGATGGTATTCGATGCATTGAGGACTGTGTTATAAAAGTACCACTCTAATCTTGTTGGAACAGAACAACTCCTGGATACGGGTTCGATCCTTTGCCGGGATCCCACTGTGATAACTCTATTTAGCAATTCCAGGAACTATGTTAGATTAGAACTTGAATTCAGCAATTGAAAGTGAAATCAGGAGATGTGAAAAGAAACTTTAAGTATGAAAATAAAGAACACCAACCTTTGCAGAGATATTGTTGTCACGTAAATATCTGCTAATTTGATCCGTCTCAGACTGCAATGTCAATTAAGTATAGCTCACTGTTCTATTGAAGATCTTAATAGTATATGAGTCCAATCATAGGTAACATATATTCCAATGTACAAAATCATGGAAACAAGATGTCCAAACTACTTGGACTCAGAGGACAGTTTGTGCTCTACTAAAAATCCGGAACCAGGGGCTAAAATAGAGGAGTGCACAATTGTGTAACTGAATAAGTATGGGATTTTTCACCCTCTTATGAAAAGTTTAGTAGATAATCATAAGACTTGAGAATGAACCTGAAATTTGCAGTACACAATGATGCTCTGAACTTCTGAATAGGGAGACGACCTTAATAGCATCAGCAGGTCTTTCATCCTGTCATATACAAATTTCGACCATCAGGTTCAATAGATTAAGCAATCGAGAGTGACAAAGCCGGTCAAAAAAACACATATGGATGAGGAAACTCACCTGTTATGACTCAAGGAGATGAATAACTGTAGGTTATCCCTTAATGGGACCTTCCGGATGAGATTGGAAGAGGGAATTTCTAATGCACCCATTACTGCATCCAAAGTTGTTGAAGTGGCTGTTGCTGTCATTGCAAGAATACAATTAACATGGAGCCTAATGCGAAACAGAGAAGCCCTAAGTCTGGTATATGAAGGCCGAAAATTGTGTGACCTGTGTGAAAAATTAACAGCAGATTAGTAGTTTTTCAGTTTCACTTGTATGCAAGAGAGAGAGCCATTAGAGACTAAAGAAAGGTAACAACTAGCTTCATAGTCTCAGAATGAGAAACTAGTTTCTCTAGGACTTACCATTCAGATAGGCAGTGAGCTTCATCAATTACCACAAGCGACACAAGTTGAACAGTAGAGAATATTGCCATGAAGTCCTCATTCAGGAACCTTTCTGGAGATACATAAAGCACCTGAAGAGCATCTTTTTCAGTTTCACCTCATAAAAATAGGGAAAATCAAGAATCTTAATATCACTAAAAGGGAGTATGGACAAAGTTCAGAGCATATACGTGATATGAACAATATAAAGATAAAAATCTCTAACGATACAGTGGCAGATGCAGGTAAATGACCTGCATAATGATGTGATGGCACTATTGAGAGAAAATAGATTGACAAGACTTTGTCCAGAATACCAAATATTGATAACTATTTGACGAGCAACTTGAATAAGATTCTTGACGTGTTCACCTTAATGCTGCCTTCTTGGAGCAGCCTCAGTGTCTCTGATGTCTCTTGCAACGTCTGAGACAAAGAAAAACAATCACTCAATTCCAAGAAGCATAGGATGGAACACTGAGACAAATCACAACCCACTACTTGCCTGACTGCTACACAAAAGACCACCGTTAATCATTGGAGGCAACTGTTTTAGCTGATCAATCATCAAAGCCACTAAAGGGCTCACTACCAGGGTCATCCCGGGTAAGATCATGGAAGGTATCTGATAACACAAGGATTTGCCAGCACCAGTTGGCAAAACCAGCATAGTCGATTTCCCTGCAAGAACCAATCTGAGGGCCTCCAATTGTCCATCACGGAACGAATCATAACCATACACCAATTTCAACAGATTCACCAAATTCACATCTGAAGCGTCATTTCTAACAGCTGAAAGAGCCGCCTCGATGGATTCACTATCGAACTTCCTTCTCTCGCTCTCTTGCCTATTCTTTTGTTTCGTGGAATCTGTGACCAGCCCTTCTTCCTCAAAAACGCCTTCCGTTTGAGCCTCAGTTTCAGCCCTAGATTTTCCCTTTCTTCTTTTTGGGAATCGTTTAAAACCTGAGGAGCGGCCATTCTTCCTTGCACTTTTGCTAAGGAACTTGCGCCGGTAGTTGTTGTGGTTCATATTAAGCCTAACAAAATTACCTTCTCCGCCACTCTTTCGCACCTTCGCCGGGGGAAGAGGCACATTAGCTCTAATCAAATTCAGGTTCTTCCGCACAGCTTTCACTGAACTCGAGGAGTTGACAGCTGATCCGTCTCTCTCCACGGTTTCACTCTTGAGCTCCGGTTTCGATCCGGATAAATCAGATTCCTGAGTCTCGAAGTTGAGAGAAGGTCTTTGAAGTTTGGAAAACGAAGCGGATTTGGAGAAGTGGCCAGCTCGGAGAATCTGGAAGGAATCGACGGCGGCGACGGTTTCGGTTGATCCGACGGACGTCGGACGTGGAAAGGCGCGGTGGAGAGAGGAGATGGTGTCGAAATCGGAGCCGGATCTTGCGAGGGAAGGTCTGAGGGTTTCGGCAGACGGTTGTTCTGGGGCTTTGGGGCGGCGGTTCTGGCGGAGGAGCGTGAAGAGGAGGTTGGTCTAGCCCTCGGTTTCGGCGGCGGCGGCGGCGGAGTGCGGTCTCGTGGAGGAGTGGCGGAGACGTGAGAGCCGCCGGAATCGGAATCGGAGTCCATGGGAGGTTGGAAGAGGGAGGAGGGAAGGGAAAAAGAGAACGAGGGAGGTGAGCGGAGAGGGAGAAAATGGAGCCTGCAACAAATTGGTGCATCCGTGTGTTCTTCGATTTCCCGCCAAAGTCTCGCACGTGTGAAAATCATAAACTCTACTTTTAAATTTTGATTTGTGTTGTAACTTTTGTTTCGAAATTTATTAAACCTGAAACGCTTGAAAATTTTAAATTATAATCCAAATATTGGCATATAAACTATATAGTCTTTTTAATCATTTTTTTATTTCAAATTGTGAAGGAAAAATCGCAAATGAAAAATTCCAACGCTCAAAACAATTTTTTCAAAATAAATAATTCATTTATCTCATTTAAGATAGAACCTTAATTATGATGTTTGCATGTCTTTTTAAGCTACCTTCGTCTCCATAAATTAGGAGGATAATCAAGAGGAGTCGAGCTCATATAATACCAAACCCAACTCAACTCACTTTGCGAATTTGGCTCTTGGAATCTAACTTCGCTTTAGTTCAATCGAGTATTAATCTCGCTATCCGAGCTTGACTTGACTTGGTAATATGCAAATACTGGACATATAATCAAATTATGCAAAGAGGGGATCAAGGTACCAATCTTTGTGATTGTTAGGTAATTCGATTGATCAATTTGGGAATGGGGTGTCTTGACTAAATATGGTACTTTCATCCCTTCAATCAACATTGGGGGGCGAAAATTAAGGTACAAAGCATATCTTATATGATTAACATCAATGATCACTAATTTAACTGATTTTATCAAATTTTAAAACTATAATCACTCATATGATATGATACTCAACTAGGCATGCTAAACTTTACTTCCAATCTCAAATTTACTCTAATTTTTTTCTATCTTGCAAAAACCCCTAAGTTTAGGTCAAGTCCAAATTCTACCATAATTTTGCTGTCATATAAAGAAATTACAAACTTTTACTTAAGTACCATATTTGTCCTATTAATTATCTATCCAAAATAGCCCTTAGCAACCCTAAGTGGCATTTTCGCATTATCACTCTAGTTTTTCCCCAAATTTTAGACTCAACAAAACGCCTAGGCAAATGATGTGTTCTTGGATCTGAAATTTGGATAAAAATTGGAGCGATTAAGGTAACATTTATTCAATTGCTTTTACTCTCGAGAGAATTTGCTTTCAATCTTGTTTTGGGATCTTCAATTATGTGATTAGCTTTCAATTTCTCATGTTCAAGAGTCTTCCATATCATGCAATCAGAGAGCTCACGTTTGGGATGCTCGGCTCAGACGCTCAAATAGCTTGCACTCAGGAGTTTTTCATACATCGGTCATCAACGATAAATTTTGGACAAGGGGTTAAAATAGGCAAATATTGGATTTGAGTAAAAGTTAGGGTGCGTTTGGTTGCACCACTGTTTCTATTCCCAGAACAAATTTCTGTTTTTTTTCTGGGAACAAAAAAGGAACAAACGCGTTTGTGTGCGTTTGTGTTCCTTTTTTTTGTTCTTTGTTCCTGTGAACAAAAAAGAAAAAAACAAAGAAACACAAAAAGTTGTTTCTTGTTTAAGAACAAAATCTAGAAATACTTCTCTTTTTTTTTTTTTCTTTTCTTCTTCTTTTTCTTTATTTTTCTTTGGCCAGGTCACCGGCCTTGGCCATGGCCGGCGGCCTCGCCCGGCCACGACGAGGCTCGCCGGCCCCGGCGAGGCCGAGCTCGGCCGTGGGCCGGGCGAGGCCGAGCTCGCCCGGCCCGGCGAGGCTCGGCCTTGCCCGCCACCGCCATGTCGGCGTCGCGGCGGTGGCCGGCGAGGCCGAGCCTCGCCGCCGGGCAAGCTCGGCCTTGCCGGATCTGGGCGAGCTCGAGCTCGCCCGGGCGAGGCCGAGCCTCGCCCGGCCAGGCGGCGAGCCGAGCCCGCCACGGCCAAGCTCGACCTCGACCTCACCGGCGGCGAGGCCGAGCTCGCCCGGCGGCGGCGAGGCTCGGCCTTGGGATCCGGGCGAGCTTGAGCTCGCCCGGCCAAGGCGAGGCCGCCCTCGCCCTCGCCGACGCCGGCCATGGCCGAGGCCGGCGACCGGCCAAAGAAGAAAAAAAAAAAAAAAAGGAAAAATAAATAAGAAAAATAAGAAAGAAAATAGAAAAATAAAATAAAAATATTAAAAAAATTATATAAATTTACCAAACGTGTTTTTATTTATTTTTTGTTCCCTAACAAATTTACCAAACGCGTTTTTTTTTGTTCGAAATTGTTCCTGGAATAGAAACACTTTTTTTTTATTTCGTTTCCTGGAACAATTTTTAAACAAAACACAACCAAACGCACCCTTAGTAACTTTTTACAAGACAACAAATAAAAAATAAAAGGACAGAATTTGGACTAGACTTGAAGTTGAGGTTTTTTTTTAAGGATATTAGGCCTACACAACTATAATTACTATATTCTTTTTTTTCCATCGAACCAAGTCCCTTCGTGAGAAAGGCTTCAAAGGATTGCCATTTAAAACAAAGAAATAAATATTTTCTCCTTTCGCTCTCTTTTTTGATTTTGAGCTATACACGTTAAAGGACATTCTGAACACCAAAAATATTAGCATTAGTCTCAATTTTATCATTCAATAGTATCCAAATAACATTGTAATTTAAAAGCCTCTTCTCTTCATTTTTATCATGGTTATTTCTACTCACACTTTACATTTTAATCACCTCTATCCAACACAATATCGTAAAATTTGGAAATATGCCCCCCAAGTGCGACTTCTTTTGCACATTGCTCCTCATGCACATGTGGAAGCAAGTTTGGTAACGAAAATGCAAGAAAAAACACCCAAAATGCTAAATTTTCTCCACCGCTTTATCTCACAAAAATTATAATCTTTCAATTTCCCTTATTTTCCAAACAAAGCCTTAAAGTGAATTTTATCTCAATTAACCCTTACATTAGACACACATGTCACATATAACCCTAACTCACGTGGATCCAAAATATTAGGCAAATACCCGACACACAACTTTGACTTGTACATGACCATTCATGTCGGGGACAATGGTATTTTCTTTTTAATTTGCATAATCTAATCTAGATTCATCCGAATCGCATGCATTTGGGTCAAAAGCCTTTGATTTAAATACTCAAAAGTCCTAATCCAATACTTACAACGGGCAAAACTTTAAGAAAGTGCTGAATGAATATTGAGTTCAATTAGAGATTTCAACACAAATTTCGACCAAAAGACCCCTTCCTCTCGCGCGAAATGGTCACGTGAAAGTCAAGCGCTCATCGCCCGGCCAATGTCTTGACTACCAATGGGCGAAGGATTGTTTGAGATAGATGTGCCCTATGCAGGGGCAAATTGAGATAAAAGTCCGCTTTGGGAGGCCAATTTGCTAAGTTGGTCTCACCTGGGGGCTTTTTCCGAAATTTTCCCTAAATTAATCGCGATAGCATCCGCGGCTTCGCTGATCGTCTTTCCGTCCCTGGTCTGCACGGTGAATACCGGCTTCGCTCGACAGTAAAAGGCGAGAGGCAAAGCAGAGTCCGCCATTTCCGGCTGAATCGGCGAAGGCTCGCAGTCTCGAAGCGGCGCAGCGAACTTCATGTGGTCGGCTCTCCTGCGCTCGCGGCTGGCGCCGTCGTCCTCTGCCGCGCTCCATCAGCAGTGGAGGCTAGGGTTTCCGTGCGCGAGCCGCGCTTCCTCCACCTCCTCCGCCGCCGCCGCGGCGCCGCAAGGCGTCGATCAGTGGTCTATACTCGAACTTCCGGAGGTGGAGAAGGTGCTCAGCGACGTGAGGGCGGACGACGTGAAGGTGATCCAGGGTCGCAAGGATCGTGACTGGGCCGATTACATCGTGCTGGCCACCGGCAGGTCCTCCTGGCACGTGAAGAACATCGCTCAAGCCCTTCTTTACAAGGCATGTTCATCGCTCTTAATCGACTTTTGCGTTCGCAGTTTTGATTTGCCTTTCGACCTCCAAGAGGAGTCTCCTATAGGATTTGTCGGCTGTTTGGCAGGAGTCCGTTTATTGTTCCATTAAGCGATCTTCGCGCTTAGCTAATTTTGAGAAAATATATCGAGCGTAAGAGTTCTATACACGATATGTCCGATTATCAAGGAAGAGGAACATTTCCGTGGTGTGAAATTGAGTCGGAAATATCTGCAATTCTGCTTGTAAATAATTATTGACGAGAAGTAATTGTCCATTGCTAACCATTTGGAAGTCTATGCAAAGAAGCATTATGCGCTGAGATGCTTTTGGCCAATGCAGGCTAAACAAAAGCAAAAAGGAGCTCAAAGACTGATGCTGCCGACCGTATCATGGTCAACGTCAAGTGGGGGAAAATCTTCGGCCAAAAAAGATGAGAAGGAAGGAAAGTGGGTTGTCATCGACTCTGGTGTGTACTCTAATTGATGGCAATTTGTGCTGTGACTCTGATCGGTGGACATTTCCTTTTGTTGTTTCTCTCGTTGCAACAGACTCCTCTTGGATACCTTTATTAATCCGCTCGATTTCTATCTGTCAAAGTGGAAATCTCATTGTGTGTTTTGCATTAAGGCTGAGAGGTTATCGTGAATGGAGTTTGTTGTATTGGTCGTATTCATGAGTGCTTACATTTATAACTATCTTGTTTTCCTATAGGCAAAGTAGTAGTTCATGCTCTTGATGAAGAAGCCAGAGCTTATTATGACTTGGATGGTCTCTTGACAACTGATACGCGCCAAGAGGATTCGATTCAGGTATGTTTTGATGTCTGAGATCAAGTCTTACTATTCAAATCTCGTGTTCTGTTATTGATGCAGACAGATCATTCATTAAGTAGAAACAATGTTTGCCAAGATAGGTCCCTTGTGTTTGCATACTGCTTGTACTTCTTTATTCTTTCTACTCCCCCGATGTGTGCAAATCTTCAAACATGCACAATCGGTTATGTCTTTAGAGTATCTCAGCTGAAACAGTAGAATGGCGAATGAGTGAGATACTAAGCATACTCTGTAATCTCGTCTACATGGTCATGGGGTTGATAAATGAGGTACCTATCTCCTTAGATTACCTTAGGACGTGTGGGTGTCTCCTTATATGACTTCAGGATGTCTAGATTTCTCCTTCTCAGTTGCTTTGGCTCTTTTCTCTTTAGAAGTTCTGTCAATCAAAAAACACGTGGACCTAAGGCGACTCATTGACTTTAACCTCTTGACTGGTTGGATCGGAAGATGATATTATCTCTCTTCAACGTGTTAGAGGATATTCATAGCATCACTTGACAATGGGAAGTGGGTATGATAATACGATATGATGATAATGCTGCAGTTGTGATTGATCTCCAAATCCATGTCTATGCTGTTCGAAGTGAGTGTACATTAAATATTAAATGGCACTTTGCTAGATTAAACAGCTCGTACTCAGAACTTGAGTATGATTGTAAACTCGTCATCTGTAGATGATATGGTCGATGTCAACATTTATCTGTTAGACACGTCTAACTTTATTCATTAATTCATCTCGTTCGTATTAATTCAGGATTTGGGAAAAGCCATGGTGAAAATCCGTCGCAAGAATAACTCCAAACGGCGAACTCAAGATGGTGCATGAGAAAATGCCTCGTCTGCCCTGTTAGTTCCCTGGTTTGGTTTGCCTCTGTACAGTCGAATGTCATGTTCTCGCTGTTTATCAAGCTAGAACCTTGTCGAAGACGCAGAGAACTCGACTTCTCGAGGTCTTCTTATTCGAGAATATCAAGGAGCAGAGTGCTGGTGAGTGATGAGTACGTCATCTCTCTTCTCTCGTGATCGTCGTGAGGTGGGGAGCAAAGGAGTCCGAACTGTTCAATTACGCTTTCTCCGAGAGAGTAGTTTAGACGTCGTTAAACAAACCTACCTACCTTTCTTAGGCGGATGGATGGTCTCTTTTTTGTTGAATTTGATCAACAACCTGTCTAAGCGGCAGTCCTGATTCTCCAAATTTTTTTAACTGTAACCCTTGAAATTCTGAGCTCAATATTCTTGACATTCGGGTCTCTTTTATTTCACGAAAATTCAAGACTCCAAATCCTCGAAGATTCCAGCTCCAGGTTTTGTCTGAGTGTGTTGGGCGGATGGTATAACGGCGGTGGTTAAAATTAATTTAAATCTCGAAAATAGCTAATTTAGAGTCTTAAGGAGTATAAATGAAAATTATAATATCATTTGTTGTCTATGATGAAAATATTATCACTTTTTTCGCCCCTTTTTTTGATGTCAAATCAGGTAGAACGCTAGTTGACCCCATTGTTCTTTATGCAAGTGTGATCATTTTAATAATTTACTTCATTTTGATAATTGTAATCGCAGTGTATGCTGTAAATTCAGCTCACGTAGAGAACAGCATCGAAGAAGGAAATAGTGAAAATTACGAAAATTCCTTTGAAACGAGACCCGTTTCTCAAACTTCGGACTTAATTTCGTTCCTAGATATTTCTTAAAATCGATCCCTCAAAAGAACCTCCGGGAAAGTGCCGCGTCTTCAGATTTGATTTTGTTTCGAAACATCCCCCGAGTCCAGTCACATTACACAATAGCCCTCTGAGCTCTACAACGGGCGGTGACCTTGGCGATCGCGTGCGGGGGGGTACTCTAAAATGAAGATAAAAAATTCGGGAGTGGGGGTTGGACTCGCTACAGGCCGTGCTCTTTGTTTCCTTCGCCCTCACTATTAACGAACGCTACCCGGAGCTCCCAACGCCACCGCCATTTCTCTCCCTCTCTCTCTCTCTCTCTCTCTCTACCTCTTCTAAGCTTTTCGCATTTCTGGCTTCCCTCCTCCCCCTCCGGAGACTCGCCGGATCCCTCATGGCCGCCGCTCCCGCCGCCGCCGCCTCCGCCTCCGCGTCGAACGTCGTCGCCTTCGGATCATCCCGAGTTCCCGCCGAGCCGAGGCTCTCCTTTCCGCGGCGGCTGTCCCCGCTCGTCGGCGGAGCCGGATCTCGTCAGCTCCGGACCTTCCCGGGCCTTCAGTGCGAGGCGCGGAGCTCGTCCGCTGCTCCTGGTAATGATCGATCGTGTCTCTCTTTCTTTCGCTGCGGCGACGTTCGTGCTTATTCTGTTTTTATGCGGTTTCTTTTTATGGCGTTGCTTAAGCCTGAGTTTTCGTTATCCGCTCTGATTTATTGCTTTACACCGGTACCTAAAGGAAATAGCTGAAGTAAGATAGGCTGTCGCAGGTCAGGTGATTAGCTTCGTGCTTATGTAAAGGCAATTTCAGGGGGTGATTAGAAGTTTGGATCGATGTTATCTGATTTTTATGCTAATGCATTTCCAAAAGAATATGCTGCTGCTGCTGCTGCTGCTGCTAGTAAAAGATATTTCAAGAAGTCAAGGTTCATATGACGGTTGTTGTTGTGGTTTAGCTGGAAATTTGGCTATACTGCCCTCCGGCGACGTCTTTCGGTTTTGGGATTATCGCATTGAAGCAAAGGATCAGAATATTCTTGCAACTCACAAGTGGATTGAGATATATTGAGGGAAAATCGTGTCACTTGTTGTGTAAATAAGTGAGCTGATGACTTGTTTTCATAGTTTAGACTAGGAGAACTTCAGTAAGGGATATCTGTGGAACTAGAGGAGTTTGCTGGATGCAAATAAGATCCAGAGCATTGAGAAGATGTTACAGGAAGGCTGCTTGATCTAAGTAAATTAACTTAAATCATTGGCACTCTCTATTTGGTGATTCTCTGAAAAAACTGAAGATACGTGTTTTTTCCTAACTGTTAGGTTCTTTGCTTAGGTCTCTCTTTTAGTCTGGGGTTAAGTCCACTTTTGATGGTGTTACTAATGGCCGATGATGAAAGGAGTCGACTGCACCAAGTAAGCATGCTGAGGACTTGATTGCACAAATCAAGTAAATCTGAGAACTTGCTAACAACAACTAAACAAATTAGGACACCAAAAGTGAACTTAAGCTTTGAGTTTTCAATATTTGGTTTTGACTTTTTGCTTATTTGCTTAGTATCTGGTAGGGAGTGTCTACCCCACTTCATAATTTCCAACAGAACTAATCCACTGTGGATGCAAAAACAGTCGTTTTGAGATACTTTTTGAAATTTATTAGAGTAGCATGTTTGCTTGGCCTTGATAGATTGGTATAAGATAATTAGGATGGAAGATTATAGTGTCTTGAGAAAAGACAAAGAAACATGCAGTACATCCTAAGGTCCCCATCTAACATTTGTTTGGAAGAAGACAAGAAAATTTACACTCTTTCTGCATCAGGTAAATGGTGTTGGCATGTACCCCTACCGTTGCATAGAATAGGAGAAATGGCTGGTTATTGATGGAGAGAAGATTTGATGCTTGTAAAGGTTTTTATGCAGTTGTCAGAGCTCAAGTTGCCGCTGTTGAAAAACCAAGCACTGAAGTAGCACATAATGTAGAATCCCCTGTAGTTATTGTCACAGGAGCATCTCGAGGTATTGGCAGAGCAATTGCTCTGTCATTGGGAAAAGCAGGCTGCAAGGTTGGGAAATACTTTCACTTCTTATTGTCTTTATCTAAAATTTCTGTGAGAATTTCTTTTGCCTACCATTGCCATTGCCTAGTGTCATTCTGAATGGTCTTCTTGTTCTTGACCTATTGCAGGTACTGGTCAATTATGCTAGGTCATCACAGGAGGCTGAGGAAGTTTCAAAGGAGGTATATCATGCATACTGTAATAACTTTGTCCTGCATTGTGATATATATTTATACATACATATATATATAATTCCTACTGATTCTTGTACTGGTGGTTTTGATTTTGTGGACTGTTCTTGGTAGTTCATGGAATATCAAAAGGGAAACTTGACAATCTGCTCATGCGATATTGCAACTGATTAGTGATTCGATTGAGTAGACTATTATAATCTTTTTGGTTCTGAACACAATATTAGTCTGCCTCTAACTTGCATTTGCATTTGTAGATAGAGGCATGTGGTGGTCAAGCTCTTACATTTGGAGGAGATGTTTCAAAAGAATCTGATGTGGAAGCTATGATCAAAACTGTAAGCCAAGTTTCTCATTTTGTTTTTTATCTTTAATTTTATTTTATTATTATTAATTTTCTTTTATTTTTTGTTGGGGAGGGGGGTGCCATTTTGATGCTATGACTTATACTGCATGGTTGTTTCATGTGCAGGCTGTTGATGCATGGGGAACAATTGATATTTTGATAAACAATGCAGGTGACTGGTAGCTGTCAATATGGAATTATTGATCTTTGTGTTACTTGCTATATGTGGTCTCATTATGCATGCATCATGCTTTCAGGAATTACTCGGGATGGCTTGTTAATGAGAATGAAGAAATCTCAGTGGCAAGATGTCATTGATCTGAATCTTACCGGTGTATTCCTGTGTACTCAGGTGTGTGTTCCGATATTTTCCTTTTAAATCGTAGAAAAAAAGGTTGACGGTTTCTCTAATACAGAACTGAGAACCTGTATTGTATGCAGGCGGCATCTAAAATCATGATGAAGAAGAAAAAGGTGACATGGCATCCCCATCATGCTGAGATTTAGCCTATTAATTATGCTTAATTTCTATGACCCAGTGTTTAAATTACGGTAAAGTTGACATGCTTCAATGTGGTTATATTTTTACAATCCCATTTAAAAATCTGCTTTGCAGGGAAGGATAGTCAATATAGCATCAGTTGTCGGTCTGGTTGGTAATGCTGGGCAGGCCAACTATAGTGCCGCCAAAGCAGGGGTTATTGGTCTAACAAAAACCGTTGCTAAAGAATATGCTAGCAGAAACATAACTGTCAGTTTTCCATCTTGTTTACCATGTTAAACTACTTCCATTGGGCAGTTCTGTTTGCCTCTAACATGAAATGTTTTAGGTTAATGCTGTTGCTCCAGGATTCATTGCATCTGATATGACTGCCAAACTTGGGGAAGATACGGAGAAGAAAATCTTGGGGGCAATTCCTTTGGGTAAGATATGCAAGGAGACCATCTGTTGCGTAAGGTTAACATGTGTTATTTGTTTAGGCATTTCCTTTAGGTGAGACAATTAGATAGGCTTCACATATAAGTGGCTCTGATTTGTTTTTGAGTCAATCCAGTTGCCTACTGGTTAGTGTTGTTAAAAGGACCTGCTTACTTTCTTCAGTTTGATATAGCAGCTCATTGTACTGTTTAAGTACTTCAGGAGTTCAACACTGATGACGAACTCTTTATTCATTGTCTTCTGATCATTAATAAAAACAACATGCTAATGAATACCAGGATCTGAGGGATCGAGATAATGTGTCAAGATATTTCAGGCAGATAGTGATCATGTCTATTGCATGTGCAGGGAGGTACGGTCAGCCAGAAGAAGTAGCTGGACTTGTGGAATTTCTGGCCATCAATCCTGCAGCCAGTTACATCACTGGACAGGTAAAGCCTAATATTTGCATGTTTTTCTTTGGTGCATGTTTTAAGCATAGTTATGGCTTGTAGTTAGCTAAATCCGTGTATAATCTGTGTTGGCTCTTCCTTTTTAGGTTTGGTATGATAGTGTTTGATATTTAATGTCTCTTATGAGTGCCGGATCTACTGCTATATTGTTGTGGTCATCTCTCCTTTTCTTTTATGCACGCAAGCTCTTAGCTAGACATTTACTCCCCCCCCCCATTTGCAGGTGTTCACAATCGATGGGGGAATGGTAATGTAGACCCGTGATTGGCATTGCCTTTCGACGTATTCCAAGCAAAGCTTTGAGTTCAAGAATTCCTCAAGGATGCAATCAGAATTTGCCATGCTACATCGTAACAGCAGCCTCCAGTAGTTTTGGGGATTAAAGATGGAGGCAATGAAAGGATTAAGACAGTGCCCTTTTATAATAGCGGAGAAGAGTGTTACCGAGACGAGAGTTGTCTAGACAGCAATACATTTCTGGGAGGAATCAGTCGGAACGAGTGGCTAAGCTGGAGTTTTGCTAATTGCTATGCCTTTCCCGTTGTTCTCAGTTTTTTTTTAATATTTAAATGCCATCTGTTTTCACGTCCAAATATAATATCATTTCACACGGATCTGGAACATCGTTTTGCTAGATTCCAATTTCGACATCCGTTGAATCCGTTGCCTCTTCGGCTGCTTCATGATGAGGCCCAGTTCATCACGGGCTTGCAAAGTAGCCTAATCCATTGATGAAAATGCGACCACTCCCGTTTAACCTTTTTGCACTGTAGTCTGGTGGAATGATTGTTCCATGAGGAGCGTCTCAAACAAGACTGATGGAGAAAGCTTTACCGAAGACCAACCATACTGGCTAGTGAAGCGTTCGTTTCAAGACGGTTCGGTTACTCGTATGCAACGATGCGAGATACCTTTGATCATCTGGACTGACGAATCTTATCGTTCTATGGGTACCCAAATAAGAAAAAGGGCTTGCCTGGGAAAGCAGATCCTCTGTGCCCTTGTCTTCCGTGGAGGTTCTTTTTCCAAAATATCAGTAACACGCGTCATCGTTTGAAAGAACGCAGATTAAGACATGAGGGGACGGGATCTTTTTCATCTTTCTGTATTGATCGCTCGCTTGTCAGGCCAACTGAATCCCATCTCTTAGTCCGATCGACATTCACCATCAGATATCACGGGGAATAACTTCCTCCCCTGGATCACAGTGGTCTGCGTGCCGCTCGGGCTTCCGGATGCGTAAAGACTGATAAAGTCCCATCTCACAGAACGAACTAAGCCAAACATTTGGGTTGGCTGCCTAGGAAACAAGGTCGCCGTCTCTCCGGCTTTAGAAATCGAAATTGTTTATTCGCATGCGGACAGGCGAACGTGGTTCACTTTGTATAAAAGTCGGAGGGTCGTGCTCCTCTTAAAGTCCTCATTCCAGTCGTCGATCACTACTGGCCAAGAAAATAAAATAAATAAAATAAGGAGGTAGCACGGATCATTTAAACTTGCGTGGGGAAAATATTGGGTGTTAAAAATGATGTTTTGGGTGGACCAAGCAAGATTATTGGAGGTTGATGTGACCGTGGCTTAGGATGCGTGCAACCATCGGAATATCCAATGGAGGCCTAAGGAATATCGTATTAGAGAGTCTAGCCAAGTGACGTGCGTCGTCGTTACTCTGTGGCCAATACGCCAAGGGGGGGCGCTCCCATATCCTCTCCATCCCTCCCTCCCTCCCTCTCTCGAAACCCTCTCAATTTTTCATCCCACATCGACTGGGGAATAAAAAATTCGCGACCTCCCAATTCGAAAAGCCGCACGAGATTTATAATCCTTCAAAATATTTTTCATTCGTGCCCGCAAAATGATCACTGGCTGTAACACCTCTCTCTCTCTCTCTTTTCTTTTTCAGACGTGTAACCTTCTCTCTTTTCTTCTATTGGCTATAAATTTTCATAGACTCGGTTTTATATTAATGACGCGGGCTGACCTCATCGGAGTCAGTGTAATTCTGCGAGTTTCTCCAGTTAGGGCCCCCAAGATGGACCAAAGAGCGAAAGCGAACAAGACCGAAAGTATCACGCCGTCCAAATATCCGATTCCCAACCTGGTCCTTCGGCAACGACGAACGAACCTGCTCTCCTCCGACCTTTCCTTCATTCAGACAAGAGCGGAAACTTCCACGCCAGAACCAAAATCACAACATCTTCTGCAAGAAAACGCTCCCATTCCAATTTCTCTTCTTCTTCTTCCTCCCGCTCATCCTCCTCCAACTTCGTATCTCAGGTCAACCCCTGCAAAGCACGCGCTACAACTCCTCTCTCTCTCTCTCAGCAATGGAATTATTAGCAACAATCTCTCCCTGGGCGACGCTCCAGACCTTCTTCCTCGCATTCCTCCTAGTCTACCTCTTCAGCTACTTCCTCCTCTTCGGCCGCTGGGGCCCGCGGAGCCGCCCCTTTGCCTCCAGCTGCTTCACCTCCCTCGCCCACGGCACTCCGGCAGCTGTTACCGCCGCGATCGCCACCCGTGGCTCCCCCCCGCCGTGGCACCGCGCCGCCTACGCCTCCCCTAACACGGCCCTCCACGACACGGTCCTCGAGTTCAGCATCGCCTACTTCCTCATCGACCTCATCCACTACCTCGTCTTCTTCCCCAGCGATGTCCTCTTCATCATCCACCACCTCGTGACCCTCTTCGTCCTCCTCACCTGCCGCTACGTGGTTGCCCACGGCGCCCACGCGATCCTCCTCCTCCTCATCCTCGCCGAGGTCACCAGCCCCTGCCAGAACACCTGGAGCCTCGCCAAGGCCCGGAAAGCCGAGGCACCCTTCGCCGCCCGGTTCTTCCGCGTCATGTCCCCGATCTTCTTCACCTTCTACACGGTGGTGCGGGGGGTGGTCGCGCCGGCTTACGTCTGCGACCTGGTGATGTACTATTCAATGGAGGATGTGGAGGATTCGATACCCAAGTGGGCTTGGGTGTCTTGGGCGGTGATCATGGGGAGTGGGATTTTGGTGAGCTTGCTCTGGGTCTTGAATAACTGGAAAGTCTGGTACCGGGATCAGCGGAGCTTCGATGTGCAAAAAAAGATGGGTAAGAGGGTGGGAGTCCCTAATGTTCTTCTCAGCACATATAGGATTGAATGGGTTTCGGATGGGATTAATTAGGAATCAAGAAGTGTACATGTACACAGGGTTGTCGGGATTGTCTTAATGCTGTAATTACTTAGTTTCTCCCATTGAATTTTATAAGAATTAGACACATGGGTTAGTCATAAGTCAGTCTGTGAATTGCCAATTTCTTTCAAGGCTGCTCTTTGGTGTTCGTGGAAGTAGTGGTCACGGTGCTGAAGGGCGGCTGTACATGTTTAAACAGCATTGATTGTAATCAATTAATTTGATGATTTCTAAGTTTTCCGCACTAGGGGTGAATTGTGACATCTGCTATGATCCAGTTACTGATATTTATATCTAGATGGCTTGAAATATATACCCAAGTAAGAATGACAAGCACAGGCAGTGGCATGGAAGAGGAGAAAACGAACTGGCTGTAATCATCATGATTTAGAAGACGCTGATTGTTACAAGCTACATAAGATTAGCATCATCTCTGACGAGTGAACCAACCTGGTACGTCTCTATGCCCACGTCCATCCAATTGCTCTGTCCCTCTTCTCGTGCTCTAGCGCTGGGTTCCGTCCAAATTTCCTGATACAGCTCTACCGTGCAAGTTCAAGGAGTTCAGAAAAAGCCCATGCTCTGAGCAACGGCGTACTTCAAGCCGTAAATTTACCACGCTTATATACCTGCAGCTTCCTCTTATACGATATTTGAGTTGTGTTAAAAGCAACAGTTCTTCTGATCAGAAGATTAAATCCCGATGATAGAAGCACTTGCTCTGTCGGGAGTTCCTTCGTAATTGAGCTCCACAAAT